>NC_060271.1:5761149-5919246 GCF_021613505.1 Equus quagga | reverse complement strand
GGCACTCATGAAGGAACAGACAAACAGATCAGTGGAACAGAACAGAGAGCCCAGAAACAGACCCTCATAAATGGAATCAACTGATCTCTGACAAAGAAGAAAAGGTAATACAATGGCAAAAAGATAGCTTTTTCAAAAGTGGTGCTGGAACAACTAGAGATCTACATGCAGGAAAAAAAAGAATCTAGACACAGACCTTGCACCCTTCAAAAAATTAACTCTAAATGGATCGTAGACCTAAATATAAAATGCAAACTACAGAACTCCTAGCATATAACATAGGAGAAAATCTTGGTTTGGCAATGATTTTTAAGATACGACACCAAAGTCATGATCCATAAAAGAAATAATTGATAAACTAGACTTCATTAAAATTAAAAACTTCTGCCCTGCAAAAGATATTGTCAAGAGAATAAAAAGACAAACCATGGACTGGGAGAAAATATTCGCAGAAGACGTGTCTGGCAAAGGACTATTTCCCAAAGTATACAAAGAACTTTTAAAACTCAGCAATAAGAAAATGAACAACTTGATTAAAAAATGGGAAGATCTTAACAGACACCTCACTAAAGAAAATATACAGGTGGCAAATAAGCATATGAAAAGATGCTCCACATCATATGTCATTAGGGAGATGCAAATTAAAACAATAATGATACACCACTACATATCTATTAGAATGACTAAAATCCAAAACACTGAAGACACCAGATGCTGGAGAGGATGTGGAGCAACAGGAACTCTCATTTGTTTCTGATGGGAATGCAAAACGGTACAGCCACTCTGGAAGACGATTTGACAGTTTCTTATAAAACTAAACATACTCTTACCATATGATGCAGAAATTGTGCTCCTTGGTACTTACCCTAATGAGCTGAAAACTTACTTCCACACAAAAACCTGCACATGGATGTTCATAGAAACTTTATTCATAATTGTTAAAACCTGGAAACAACCAAGATGTCCTTCAGTAGATAACTGGATAAATAAACTGTGTACATCCATACAATGGAATATTATTCAGTTCTCAAAAGAAATGAGCTATCAAGCCATGAAAAGACATGGAGGAACCTTAAGTGTATATTACGAAGTGAAAGAAGCCAATCTGAAAAGGCTACATGTTGCCTCATTCCAGCTGAATGAAATTCTGAAGAAAGGAAGAACTATGGAGATCAGTGGTTGCCTGCAGTTGGGGGCAGGGAGAACGAATAGGCAGGGCACAGAGAATTTTTAGGGCAGTGAAACTACTGTTTATGATACTATAATGTTGGATACATGTCATTATTCATTCATCAAACTCATGGATGCACAACACCAAGTGAATCTTCGTGCAAACTACGGACCTTGAGAGGTAGTGATGTGTCAGTGCAGGTTAACAAAGGCACCACTCTAGTCCAGGACGTTAATGGTGGAGGAGACTCACAGGGGTGGGCGTGTGTGTGCAGAGGATATATGGGAACTCTCTGTAATTTCCCCTCAATTTTTCTGTGAATCTAAAACTGCTCTAAAAAATAAAATCTATTTTTAAAAAAAGAAATGCCTTTCATCTGATAGAAGGTATCTACAGAAATCCTACAGGAAACATCACACAACGGTAAAATGTTAGAAGCATTTAAAATCAGCAGCAAGACAAGGATGTCCACTATCGTTGTTTCTTTTCAAAGAGATAAAAGAAAAAGTATAAAGATTGAAAAGGAAAAAATCAAATTGTCATTATTCACACATATGAGATCCTGTATACAAATCCCCAAAAAAATCTACATAAAAATTAAGAGAAATAATAACAGAATTTGTCAAGATGGCTGGGTATAAAATAAACATACAAAAAGAAATTGTATTTTTATTCACCAGGGACAAACAAAAAAGGTAATTTAAAAAGAGATATAATTCACATCAGCAACAAAAACCAAAAGAAACGTATGAATAAACATTTTAAAAGAAATATACGTAGTACATATATGGAGGGACAAATCATTAATGAAAACCATGTTTACAGACAGAATTAATATCATAAAGAGGTCTATTTCCCTAAATTTCAATCAAAATCTCAAGAGTTTTTCATGGCAATTTTAAAGTTGACTCCAAAATACATAAGGAAGAGTAAAGGCCCAAGAATAGCCAAGGAGCAACTACAGAAGCCTGGAGTGGGAGCGGGGAGATGGCCTCTCCTGTTAGAGATTAGCAAAGACTTCTTCCAAAACCTAATTAATGGTAATTAAGATACTGTGATATTGGTACAGAAACAGGAAAATGGACTAATGAAACAGAAGCACCTAGAAACAGTCTCATAATTATATAGAAACTGATATATGACAGGGTGGCATTGCAGATCCCTGGAGAAAGGACGGGCAATTCGACGAATGGTTATCCAGATGGAAAAAAACTAAACTGGGTCCCAGTCTCACACCATATGCTCTAACTAATTCCAACAGATTAAAACCTTAAATGAGAGTAAAACTTCAAAAACTTTAAAATAAATCCTCCCACTATGACACAAGAGGATTTATTTGTGACATCAAAGTAGAAAAGGCTTTCTTATCACAGACACAAAGGATGTAAACAATTCAAGGAAAGATTGATAAATTCAACTGATTTCTATTCAAGAAAACACCATCAAGAAAGAGATAACATTAAGTCACAAACTGGCAGAAAATATCGACAATTCCTAAAAATCAGTAAGAAAAAGACAAACAACCAATAGAAAAGTGGGCACAAGACAGTAGAGGCATTTCCCAGAAGAGAAAACATGAATGAGCTACAAACTATGAGAAGGTGCTCAACCTCGTTAGTAATCAGCTACATGAAAATTAAGACCACCCCCAGATACCATTTCACACCCACCAGACGGACAAAGTGATGTAAGTTTTTGAGGCTGTGGAACAACAGAACTTCCATACACTGTAGGTGGGAGTGTGAACTGGGACAACCACTTTTGAAAGCAATTTGGCATTATCTTACTTTCCCTGACCCCGTAATTCCATTTCTAGATGTATATTCTGGCGGAACTCTTCCACTGGTCCAAAAAGACACACGAAGAAGAATGTTCACAGCGGTACTGTGAACTAGAAGAAACCAAACAACCCAAAAGTCCATCGACAAGAGAAGGAGCAAAGTTTGGGTTATTCACACAATGTAATATTACACAGTAGCGAAAACGAATGAATCACGGCTACACGCAATAATATGGATAAAATCTTAAAAACATAATACTAAGTGAAAAACTGTAAAGACCACATACAGACGATACTACTTTTATAAGGTTTTAAACCAAGCAAAACTAAACAATACATTGTTTACGGATGTGTATGTGTGATGAAACCAAGTTCAGAAAAGCAGACAGCGTTCAACAGAAAACGTTAAACAGTGCTTCCAGAAATTCAGGGATCTTCCTTTTGCTATGCTTTATTATTTACACATATTTGCATGTATTCTTCTGAATGTATCAAATAGGATATAATTTTTAAAAATGTAAACATGAAGAAGGGCTCTGGGCTAAACAGTGCGGGTTCAAATCCTGGTGTCTCTCCTCCCGGCATGTGACTGGGCAGGCTCTCCCCTTTCCTCAGCCTCTCTTCTTCATCTGTAAGATGGGGAGAGTGACACCTGGGGCGTTGGGAGCCAGTCCTAACTTAGCACAGCATCTGGCATGTATTAAGCACTAAGAAAGAGTTTGCTATTTTTATTATTACTATTAATAATCAGAAACATAGCCAGTGGGCAGGGCAGTGACCCAGGCCACCCCAACCTCCCAATCCAGCACTCCTTCTATGCTGCCCTTTCCGCCTGGTGTCCCCAGGCCCTGTGGGCTGCAGCAGGGTGATGCTTTCTGGATGTGTCAGTGGAGTAACTGCAAGAGGCAGCCCCCTGGCCAACAGCCCCCTGCAGTCAGGGGACGTTTACATTCCTGGTGGATTAAGATCCTCAGCCGGCACTGTGGCGGCCTCTGGGCCCTGGTGATTAATAATCTGGCCAAGTGCTAAGAACTCTCAGAGGATGGCTGGCAGGGAACACACGGGATGGCACAGGCACCTCTTGGACGCACATGAGCTCTGGGGACAGAAACAAGCCTCCTCCAGGCCCCAGCTGGCACCATCACCTGGAGCTGGGGCAAGCCGGGTCCAGCACCTCAAGTCCTCCTGACTCAGGGATGCAAGTCCACCCCTAGCTGTGCCTCTGCTCACGGCAGGACCCCAGGCAAGCTGCTTCGTCACTAGGGCTTCAGGCTCTCATTTGTGAAATAGCACCTGGCTCACAGACATTAGCAAGCTTACAACACTGCCTCGCGTGGTAAGGGCTCCATCACTTTTAGCTATTGTTAATCTTTTGGGAACCCAGTCTCAAGGCTTATCATCATTAGTTTATGGGTTCTGGAACTCAACCTGAATGACGTCTGTGTCCCAGGGCCCAGAGCAAGACCTGGGACAGAATAAGAAGCCTCAGGGAATGTTTGCTGAACGAAACGGCCAAGTGGCAGGCCAGCCTCTGCTCCTGCACTGCAGGATGAGAATCTCACTGAGGAAGGTCCAGCCTGTTGGAAAGTCCTTCCTGGAGCCGAGCTGAGCTGCTTCCTGACAGCTTCCTCCCTGAGTCCTGAGAATAAGCACAGTGGCGAGAAGCCCCCACTCCCCATTTGTACCCACTGTCCAGGGCCCGAATCCAGCCTGCCCTTCGCAGTGGGGCTTCCCCAGCCACGCTGGCCGGAAGGAATGATGCCTTCCTCAGGCTTGTAGAACCCACGTTCATAGGCCTGCTGTATGGACACACAGAGACATGCGCAGACACATCCCCCAGATACACACAGTCACACAGTCACATATCAACACAGTCACAGGAACACATGACACCTTGGCCCCTGGGCACACATTCAGCACTACAAACGTGCCCATAGATACTAACACACGGGCACACGTGTGCATGCATGTGCACACACACACGCACACCACAAACACATATAGTTAGACACATAGTGCTAAGCACCCAGAGACAGGCCTCAGAGGCAGCCGGGAACTCCAGAGGCCAGGTAGCCAGGGTCAGAGCCCCTCAGGGGAAAGGGGCCCCTGCTTTCCTAGAAATGGACTTCATTTACCTTGAACACACCCTCAATAGCAGCTCAGGCCAATACCAGAGACCACAGGCCTCCTCTTGGTGGTTCAGCAAGCCGGGCATCTGAGAGGCTTTCTCAGAAACGGCATGACCTGACGTTCAGGGCATAATCTCTGCTCCATTTCATACTGTGCCATGCAAATTGTAGTGCAAATTGCAAGACCAGGACACTCAGAGCAGCCACCGCTGCAGGCCAGTTAGCTTGTGCAAGCAGGGCCCTCGGGGCTCCCACAGCACCCCCACAGCCTGCCCAGAGCTCCAGAGCTCGGACGCTGGGGGCCGGGTCAGGGCTTCCCCCTCCCTGAGACCCTGTACTGCTGACCTCCACTTCTGCGGCCCTGGCTCCGAGTGCCTTCAAAGTCACTCTCCCTGAGGGCCTGGTCCATCACTGCCCTGAGCCTCAGTTTCCCCAAATGTCACTGGGCCTTTGGTCAGCATCCCCTTCAACTTCCTCACCCAGCCTGCCTTTCTCCCACATCCCATTCACCTTTCTGTCCCTGGCACTTTACGCACTGTCAGGCATATTCCAAGGACTCAGTAAGTGACTGTTGAATGAATGAATGAATGAATGAGCCCCCTCCGCAGGCTTGAAGACAGGTATCATTACTGCTACCTGTGGCAGACCCTCCTCCCCGGGGCTCACCCAGGAGACCACTTGTACACAAACCCTCCTCTCTGGGTCGACTTCTGGGACACCCACCTGAACACCATTTTACAGATGAGCAAATGGAAGCTTCAGAAAAGTACAATAACTGTCCCAAGTTCACACAGCACAGCCTGCCCTTGGGGGTTAGTTCTGGGGGGCTCCCCCACCCTTCACCCTTCTGGGGAGGCTGGGGAGGTCCTGGTATCTGCTGGTCCCTAATATGGGGAGAGGAAGCAGCCCCACTTTGCCCTCAATCTACCCACTCTCCTGGTTCCAGCTGTACCATTAACGCAGGGCACGGCGATCCTCGCTCAGCCGTGGGGTCCAGACGTGAGTATGTTAGGAGGAGGAGGCCTGAGTTCAGCCAGGGTTTGACCGCAGGCCCACTGGAGCCCAAAGCTTGGGCTCCTTCGGAAGGACCCTCTCAGCACACGGTGCAGTCACTCCAGGGCAGAGCAGGCCCTGTCTGGACCTGGCATCTTGTCAGGGGCCCTCACTGGACACCCTGGCCCGGCACACAGCATTCTTGGGCCAAGTTGGAAAACAGCTTGCAGGCGCAGTGTTCTCCAGCAGCCTATATAAATCTGGAGAAAAGGGGTTGTTAGACCCTGGGAAACTGCAACCACAGACACGACCCACGTCTTGGCCACGCTGGGAGACTCGAGTCATTACTGTTAGCTCGCACCAGCGGGGCACAGGCCTTCGTGAACACCCAGCGTGACTGTGTGCCTGTCGGCACTCGGAAGGCACAGGAAGCACACAGGTATCTGTGTTCACACACACCTTGAGCCCCACCCTCGGGCCTCCACAGCCCTGAGGACACAGCCCGAGCTGCTCGGCTGACACACAGGTCCCCGTTCCGGTCCCTGCTCGCCTCTCCAGCACCCTCTGCAGTCTTGATGTTCTGCGCCACTTGCAGCTCTCGCCTCCAGGTCTTTTCTTAGGCTTTTCCCTCTCCTTGGGACTCCCTTCCTGTCGTTTGCACTTGGATAACTCTTACCTACCTTCCCTCTGGAAGCCTCCCTGTCCTGAATTAAATCCTCTCCTCTGGGTTCCCACGCACTTTCCTCCAGGGGATGCATCCCGGGGTGTTGTAACTCAGGCCCCAAGTCTGTCCCCCTCTAGCCCGTGAGCGTCTCCAGGGCAGGACTCCTTGCAGTGTGGCCAACACTCAGCACGAGGCAGGCGCCAAGCAGGTGCAGCAGGGGGCCGGGGATGGCTGAGCCGCTGCTCAGGAGGCCTGTGGAGGGCCCCTTGGCTGGCCGGGCAGAACGAGGGGTGGCCCAGCTGCCACCTGCCAGCTCTTCTTAGAGACCTGGGCTAGTGCGGTCAGTAGACACGGACCAGAGTCCGAGAGGGCGTGGCGAGAGCAAACAACCTGAGTCGCCCCCACCGTGTGACCCAACAGGCCCACCGGGACAGGACAGCCCAAGCCACCAGCTGCCCTTGCGGCACCCACCACTCCAAGTGTCCTTTAGCAGAGAGAGCCCAGGCGTTTCTGCCTCCTCACCTCGGAGGTCCCCTGTTCCTTTTCCACTCTATGGAAGCCCGCCCCACGCCTCCCCAGCTCCTGGAGAAGCACCCCTGTGCACCTCCCGCTCCATACTCCCCAAGGCCCTGCTCCCTGTTCAGGCTTCCTCCCTGGCCCAGGGCCAGCCAAATCCAGGTGACTGCCTGCCCTGGGCCTCCTGCCTCCAGTCCACCCTCCTCCACTCACCTCAACCGCCTCCTCCCACTCCTTGGGTTCCGGCTCCAGATTCACATATCCGATTGGGAAGTCAGACGGCAGGGACAAATCTTAGCTCCAGCACTAGCTGTGTGACCATAGATAAGTTACTTAACCTCTCTGTGTCTTGGTTTCCTCATCCACGAAAGAGAGATAATAATACCTGTCTCCCAGTTGGAGATGACCCATGTAAAATGCTCAAGAACTCCCACCACAGCTCCCTCTCCTTCCAGCTCCTTCATTCACTGGCCTTCTCTTCTGCCCTGGCTCCCCATCCACGGGGCCTTCCGGCCTCCCCTCCCTCCCTGCCCAGCTCATGCCTCTCACTGTCTTCCTAGCCTCTTAGCTACTTGCCCAGTACAACTCCGCTCTCTGGGCAAATCCACAGATCAGCTGCGCCTGCATGGAGTCCAGCTGCTGAGAGCGCCAGTGACCACCACACACCTGCGCACGTGCACACATACACACACACCCATCCACGGTGCACATACTTGCACTCACACACAGTTGGGGCCAGCTCAGATTCCGCCCTGCACTCCTTCCCCCCTCATCCAAGCCACCTGTCCAGGGTGCAGGCGGTTTTTCCTCTGGTGTCCCTCTCGGCTTCTTGGAAACTTCCCCACTCTCCTCTAGCCCTTCTCACCTAAATTCCGACAGGCCCGGAGCTCTCTTCTTAACACCAACCACCACCCCCCGACCCCAGATGCTCCTCCCATCACTAGACTCTTCAGCTCACTCCCTCAGCCCACCACACTGCTCTACTTGGCCCAACCCCTTTACTCACTCCCCCAGCCTTCTTTGCCTCCTCCTCCACCCCATAAAGGCTAATGGGCTCTCTCCAGTCTCCCCATCTCACTGACCAGCTCCCCCGGCCCTGTGTGCTCTCAGGTCCACCTCGAGGCTGACAACAGCCCATCTCCTGTCTCGTGAGCCCCAGACTTGCACATCCCCACCCCCAGGGGCCCTCTGGCTGGCACCTCCCTACTCAGCATGCCCCAAACCAACTCGTGCCTTCTTCCCTGTGCTGCCACGGCTGGTACCAGCATCTATGCAACGGACCTGGCCAGAGAGTGGAGCACCAACCCGGGCTCCTCCTTGCCCCACACTTAACAGGTCCTCATCCGTCTGTCCACTGTCCCTTCTGAATATCTCTCAGGCCCAATCACTTCGGTGGCTGACAGAGGTGGTGGTGTTAGGCTGCCCAGTTTCCCGTATACTACAGAATCCCTCAGTGTGGGAAGTGAAGGTGTGAACAGGGGGGACTTGTATGCCTCCCACAAAGGAGGGGGCAACCCCCCCATCAGCCTGGGCCGCACGCAAGACAGGCCTGGCCAGTGGGATGCCCTGTGACAGCTTTGGCCCTGGAGCCAGAGCACATGGGCCGAGGATCCCCCCGTAGTGTCTGGACGGTCTGCTGTCCCTGGAGAGGTAGGGGCAGGCCCCCTGCTTCCAGACCCAGGGCACCTGGGATCCCGCCTGTCCTCAGACCTGGTCCTCTTCCCTTAGACAGACGGTCCGCAGGCACAGGGGTCTGCCGATACATTCTAGAGGGGGGAGGGGTGGGGCGCAGGGCTCCTTACAGCCAGAGCTGCCGCTGGTAAACAAGACCCTGCAGGCAGCGGTCCCGTCCTCTCTGCCAACACCAGACCCAGGCTTCACCGGCTCACCTCCGGGGCGCCCTCTCTCCCCTCCTCCATGATCCTCTTCTGACTCCCCCTCCCCAGGCCCAGGCTGACAGCCCCATAGCCCCCTGAGTACCCCACAAAGCATGCATCACACAGTGTTGCCCTGTTCTTTGTAAGATCCGTAGAGTCCACTAGGCTATTAGCTCCTCAAGGAAGGGACTGAATCTGCCCTGAGGAATAGCCTGAACCGTGAAGTCTGCAGGGAGAGGTCACTGGCCATAGAAGTCAGGTCCCGCTGGTGGACTGGAGACAAGTTACCTAACTTCTCTGAGCATCAGCTTCCTCATCTGTAAAATGCAGATAATGATGGCTGCCTCAGAGGGCTGCTGTAGGGACAGCACAGACTACAGGACACAGGTGAGGTACCATCACTGCTGGTATTTACTTGCCCCTGGCTTTTCTCAAAGAAGATTAGCAAAGTTATTTGTGAAAACAAGGTCCATGGTTTAGTTCAGTGACTCTGTTATCATCAGTCTCTTGTACAGCCCTCCTCCAGCCATCCGCTCACGTGCTTCTCACCACGGCCAGGTAAGGACTCGACATCCAGACAAAACCAGCCCCAACACACAGGCGGGCTGGTCTGCCTCCTTTCCCAGACGGTAAGAATTCTGCAATTCAACAGGTTGCCTTCTTCGCCTTGGCTTCTAGGAAGCTCCAGGAAAATACAGAGTTCAATCACAATAACTAAATGAGCTTAGGTTTTTCATGTGTTTATGTCCTTTTCTCTAATCTATGTTAGTTTAACTACATATAGATCTTTTATTGTAAATACCCAGGAATTCTTAGTGGAAGATGAACTCAATGAGAAGGAATAGAATGGACTAGAACAGAAGGGAACAGACTGGAACATCGCAGCAGGATTTCCTGGTGTGGGCTCCACCGCCCCTCACGCAGCCCAGAGAAGGGAAGGGTGCCTTTCCCACGAGGCACAGCAGGCACAGCGCCTAGAATCCACAATGCTCTTGGAGACCCACACAAATGTTTTAATTTAATTTAAAAGCAGAAGAAAAAAAGAAACTTTTAGGTCAAAGAAAATGTTTTACTACATAATATTAATATGTTGTCTTTTACCAGTGCGGTCATAGAACGTAATCTTTAATATTTCTTACAGAGGAAGGGGCTGAAGCCAATGGTGCTGGGGTCGGCAAAGGTCACGGGGCCCCACTCACCTGACCTCCTCACCAACAAGCGCCAGCTCCTCCTCCCCTGCCAGCTTCCTGGGCCTGGCCCACTCCACGCTTCCCTCTCTGACGGGATCCAAAGGGAGCGATTTCGCGAACATTCCAGGGGGACGGGGCCTCGCCAGGTGAATCTAATTTATACCCTGCAGTAACCGCCTCAGACAGCTCTTGAAAGGCTGACACGGCTGCGGGCCGCACCGCAGGAGTGGCGCCCCTGGCCAGCCTCGCCAGCCGGTGGTGGTGGCGGGCCCAGCCTGCCTGGGTTCGCAATGTGGAGGCAATTACAGGGCTGGCGCTGCAGCGCACAAGCGAGCTTCCCCACGGAGGCGCTGACTGCGGGCTGGCGGGGGACCCTCTGTTCCGCGGCCTCGGGACCATACCTCTTCTCCTGGCGCAGTGCTGGGCTCACGGCAGGGCAGCGGAGCCCTGAGGAGAGGTAGATAGCGGCCAGCCTGCCCCGGGCATATGCTGATCTGCCACGGGACCCTCCACTGGTCACCCTGCCTCTCCAGGACCCGGGGTCCTCGCTGGGAAGACGGGGCAATGGTCCCAAAGACACGAGTGTGCCATGAGGATGACAGGGCAAGAAGGGTGGTAAATAGCGCCCCCTGCAGATGAGGCAAGATGATCATTCCCACTGAACAGATAAGGATACTGAGACCAGAACAAGGAAAGAGCTTGTCCAGCCAAGGTCATGGTGAATAAGGGATCTGGACACACAACCTGGATTCTAGAAGCCTCGAGGGCAGGGTCCAGATCTTCTCGAGGAGTGGTTACACCTTCAGGCTGATCTGAGTTCACGTTGGGACTCCAGCTCTGACTGTGGCATCTCCCCACATTCTCTCTTCTGCCCCATGTGTGCAGGCCTGAGCCGCAGAGGCCCTCCAGCTTGACCTGGTTCCCTCACCCTCTCTCAGGGCGGGAGCCCCAGGCAGCTGAGCTGGACCCCTCCCTTCCTCTGACCCCCACGTGCCTCCCTAACCTGTGAGACTGGCTATCTTCCTGCACACAGAAGCCAGGGAACAAGGACATCTTGGGCTCACGGTGCTGATTCTTGATTCAGCAAAACCTCCCCAGTGCAGGTTACGTGGAGGGATCGGCTCCAAATCCACAAAAAGCCCACATTATGTGTGACTGCTTTTGAGGAGTCACAGTCACTAATTAAGATGCCTCGTCAGGGGTCCTCTGGGGTGAGCTCCATGATAACGGGAGTAACCAGCTCACGCTCGATTACGGAAAACCACGCAGACATGAAGGGGCTCCTGGAACACTGGGAGGCAGGGGCTGGAGTCCCGGCACTCAGCTTCTCTGAGCCTCAGTCTCTTCATCTGTAACGCGGGACAGTAACGCCAACATCAAAGACTCGCTGAGAAAACACAGACCGAGGGCTGTGTCTGGTCTTGGGAGGAGAACACGCTCCTAACAAACGCCACTTTCCTCCTTCCTCATGCTTTAAAGGAGCTGCTTTGGGGCCGTTTAATCGTCTCCTCTGCTGCAATCTTGGCTGCATTCTGTCACCAATTATTGCAAGATTCTACTCTCACTCTATCTCTGGGCCCATGGCCATAAAAACAGGATCTGTGGAGGCTGAATTAATGATGAACAGCTGCAGCAGCCCCTAATTACTGAGCATCTACTATGTGGAGGACCAGGGTGTAAATTTCTTTCCAAGCCCCGGAAACTGCATGGGAACCTGGACAGGAACTCCTCCCCTCTGGGCCTCAATTTCCAAATTTGTAAATGGGATTGAGCCAGACGGTTTCTAAGCTCCGGTGTGGGCCTGACACTCCATGAGCTGGCGGACCTGGGGCACAGCCTCTCTTTCACCCTGATGATGCAGACTGAGCAGGAAGGGAATCAGGGCGAGGGGTGGGGTGGGAGGAGTGAGCGCATTCCCAGCTCCCACCATGCACCAGGCGCCGTGCGGGGCTCTCTGGGCACACTGCCCATCCAGCCCAGGCCAGAAAAACCTCTCGGACAGCGACCAGTGCGGTCCTCACCACAACCCTGTGAGTTTGTTGCAGAAACCCTCCTTTTACAGGACAACACTCCTGACTCAGTCTGGGCCCTTGTCAGCATACTCCATCACTTCTGCCCCACTGAGCCAAATTCTCCCCTTTTTCCTTCAATCACATTCATTTAACAAATAGTTGTTGATCACATACTGTGTGCCAGGAACTGTTCTAGGCACTGGAGACACAATAGGGAACAAAACATACAGAGATCTAGACTTCATGGGGCCACATGTGAGTGGATGGAACACATCACAGACAAACGCATATCAATGTCAAGGTAGCACGAGGGGCAGAGAGTGGGTGAAAGTGCTACTTTAGACAGGTGGGCAGGGAAGGCCTCCTGGAGGAGGTGACATGGAAGTAGATGCCTGAGTGAACTGAGGTGGGGCTGGGGCAAAAGCATTCTGGGTGGAGGGCACAGCCATGCAAAGAGCCTGAGGTGGGAAAAAAACTCAGCATGTTTGAGGACCAGCCAGGAGCCAGAGAGGAGTAAGGAAGAAACTACGGTCAGAGAGCTCAGCAGCGCCACACCAGCCCCTCTCTCCTCCTCCCCTGGGCCCTTCCAGGCATGTGGAAAGATAACGATGCACATCTGAATGTCTGAGTTCAAAAGATCTTAGGGACCCTGGAGCCCAAGGCTTCCATTTCGTAGACGAGAAAACGGAGGCCCCAAAGGGGTCCAGTGACTTTCCCGGAGCCACAGGCCGCTGGAATGCAGAGCTGGGGAGGGACCGAGCTCTGAACCCCTGGCCCTAGCGGTCTCTATCTAGACTGAGCCAGGGTCCCGAAACCTAAGGGCTTTAACTAATCAAGGTCCTCATCCCACGTGAAGAAACTGAGGCCCCAAGGCCAGGGGCTCTGCCTGCATGAAGACAGGGGAAGGGGCGGGGCTGGCAGGGGCAGTGAAGAACTCCCGGCATGTGTGCCTGTGCGGGCCTTTGCACAGGCCAGGCTTCCTCCGGCCTCACGCCCACAGCAACCCGTCCCAGTGCTTTTCTAACACATGTGAGGAGGGGTGACATCTGAAACCGGCCGCCGGTTCAAGGTTCCCCGGAGCCCACAGGGCAGGGTTTCGTGAACCAGACCTGCAGGGAGGGTGATTCCGACATGTGTGGACTGCACAAGCTGCCAGCTGTCTCCTGCTGCGTGACCTCCAGCGGGTCATCTCTCCACCCTGGGCTTTGGGTCCCCGTCCGTGGAAGGGTGCTGCAGGGGTTGGGAGCAGCAGCAGATGAGATGCCCTGGAAGATTCTTCCCCAGCGCAAACACAACACAAGCCAGGGTTCTTCAGAATCTGGGAGGCCGTGATGGTACCAACAGAGGCAACACATGTGGCCCTCGACACGAGTGAGGCCCAGCACACAGCAGGGACTCACAGATGGTGGCTCTGTGTGCTGGGAAGGCACGGGGCTGGCAGGCCAGGGAGCGGACTTTAGTTCTTCTGCTCTGTGATCTTCAAAGAGCCTAATCTTCTCTGTGGGCCTCAGTTTCCACGTCGGCAAAAGTGCAAACACAGGCATTTGGACTTGTGGCCCCGATGAGCCACCTTCTCCTGTCCTGGATGCCTGGGGAGGCGGAATGGGAGCAGGGAGTGGGCGGCATGGGAGGAGATCCTGAGGAAGCATCTGAGGCACAGCAGACTCCGTTTTCTCCCTGGGCCCAAACTCTCTTGACTTCCAATCACTACCATGTTCATTGGCAGCTAAACCTGGTCAGAAATGACCTTGAAGGCCAAATCGACTCCCCAAACTTGGGGTTCAGCAGACTCTGGGAAGCACAGACTCTTGGTTAAATAGGGGACCCCGCAGAAGGCAACGGTGGGCAGTGGGAAGATCACGGAGCAGGGAGCAGGGGACATGAGGTACAGTCCCAGATGTGACACCTGGCCAGGGAGCTCCCACTGTGTGGATTTCAGTGGCCACACTGTAAAACAGAGATCCCACTACAGCCTCGTGCCATCCTGGAGCACAGGAGCTACCCATCAAAACTCGGCATCCCGCAGCCCCGCCCAGGGCCTGGCCATGCCCGGAGAAGGTGCAAATGTTACTTCAGCTCGAAAACCCTATGCCTTTCGCCCTGATAAAACTAAGGGCTTGGCAGATGGGTCACCAGTTGCCCAGACACTCCTAGGCGCTTGCCTTGCTCCACGCCCAGAAGACACCTCCCGGTCTGGCCCCCAGAAGCGCACAGACCTGCAGACATGTCCAGTCCCATCGGCCCGTCCGCAAGATGCACAGCCCAGTCCTACTGTGTCCATCTGTCCTCTGAAGCTTATGTCCCCAACACAGCAGACTTATCGAGGGAGGTAGGAGTATGTGGAGGGGCCAAGAGCAAGCTGTCCCCTTCAGGTGGCCACCTCCCTTCTGTTTGGAAATCCACTTGCAATGCCATGGAGTCTCGGTGACGGATGCTCATTTTGTCCCGTCAGAACGCAGCGCAGCACGAGGCAGTGCCATAATCACTTGCAGACCGTGGAGGCCCCTCCTGGCAGCGGAGGAAGATTTATTGTGGGGATGGACGGAAAACAAAGAACAGTTGTGCAAACTTCACAGAGCCACATTATGGGAGAGGCCTCTCCCCTTTCCCACTGGTAAATGTGCTGGATGCCATTTCCAAAGGGGATCGAGCTCCATTACCCAACCACGCGCAGACCCTGTGCCCTGCACCCAGCCAGCTGACCCGGCCAGACCAGCCCTGCTGTCCAGGGGCACAGCCAGTGGACCTGGGACAGAAGCCTCCTTCCTGGGCCTCCAGGTCCTCATCTGCCCACTGTCGCTCCCCCTCCAACGCTCCTGCCACACAACCAGCATTCTCCACGTTAAACTCTGATCGTGTCACTCTCCTGCCCAGAACCTCCCACTACTCTCTCCACTGCCCTCAGGGTACAGTCCAAGCTCCTCACACCGGACTCTGAGGCCCTTTAAGGTTCAATTCCAACTGCCATTTTTGCTCCCAGCCCCCATGCACGTAACACACTCCAAGCACAAGAGGACATCTGTGCTCCCCCCAGGGGGGAAGACTGTCACTGCTCAAAACTTTTGCATGTGCTGTTTCCTTTCCCTGAAATGCCTTTCCTCACGGTCTGCACCTGGAAAGCTCCTACCCACCCCTCAAAGCCCAGCTCTATGACATCCTGGGGAAGCTGTCTCCCTCCTCTGTGTTCATTCCCTCACCTCCAGGCCGGCCCTCATTTGACGCTGCATTCCTGCTTCTAGCCGAGAACCTGGCACAGGGTCGGTGTCGGTAAAGCTGTGTTGAAAAGTTGGCAGGGGGAGGAGGAAGACAACACTGACGAGCCCAAGGCTCTCCTGAGAGAGAGGCACAGGTGAGGACTGCCAAACGTCCCGGGTCTCAGAGTGTCTGAGGTGACCAAGGCCATAGATGAACAGATGAGGACACGACGCTGGGGTCTGTGGCTCAGCAGCCCAAGCGAGGCACCTACAGTCAGCCCAGCTAAGCCGTCTGCCGCCAGCAGAGACAGAGCCTAATCAGGTGCGATCTCGGCCTTTACCACGGCCAGGCCCCCCTCCCAGAGAGCACCGCCTGGACATTCTCAGAGTCACTGTTGATTTTAGCTGACTTTCTCATTCCAATAAGAGAAGCATCTCAATTCCATTTACATTAAATTCAAAAGCTTTTTTATTTTAAATTCAGTTCAGAGGATTGTGTTTTCCTATCCCTAATTTTTTCATATTCCATAAAGCGGCGCTGAGCTCACAGACCTTGGCGCGTTCCCGCGCCCTCAAGTCCGGTGCTCCCAGAATTCTCCTCTCTGCGAGGGCTCGGGGTTTGATGACTCAGAAAAGAAGAAAAGAACAAGGGCTCCTGTTTCCCAGCACCGAGTATCTGCCAGGCATGAGGTAAGCGCCCCATGGACATGATCTCATTTAATTCTCACAACACGCTCCCCTTTACACAGACAGGAAACTGAGGCTCAGAGAGGCCATGTGACTTGTTTGGGGTCTCACAGCTGGTTAAGGGTCCACACTGGCTTACCAACTCCTGACTCAGAATTTAAATAAGATAGAAGAAAGGCATTGGATGGAGAAATGAGTCGAGTAGGGTGGCCATGGAGGGAGAGTTGGGGCGGGAACAGGGCACAGGGAGAGCTGCAGACAGAGGCCTAACGGCCAGGAGCTGCATTTGGGGAGCACACGGCTGACAAGTACCACGCCTGACGGGAAACCCAACTGGAGCGACAGGCCTGTAAGGGCGATCGTGGACTCTGAGGCAGCCACAGGCAGGAGCACGGGGCGGAGATGGGGAACTCCACTGCTCCCTCACAGGGCGCTCTGCAGTTCGCGAGCACGGCCCCTCCACCCCTCACAGAGACGCTTCTGGGGCGAGCATCACAGCCCCCATTTTACAGACACATAAACCGAGACTCAGGAACGAAGGGACTTGTCCGAGGCTGCATAGCTGGTGAGCAGCAGAGCTGGGATGAGCCTCCGGCTCCCCTTGTCTCCAGCTCCTCCACCCTCCCCAGGCTAGTCATTTCCACCTGGGGCCTCAGTTTTCCCCTCTGTACAGTGATGAGAGGCGGCCCTCAGGGCTCTGACCTGACCACAGGCCAGAGCTTTCAGGGAGCCTCTCCTATGAAGCCCCCGAGTTTGCCTTTTAAAAATAAGGGGAGAGAGGAAGGCATCCCAGTTTAAGCCAAGATCTGTGGAGCAGGAACCTCGGGTTCCAGGGAGGAAAGGGCATTAGCATCCGTGAGGCCCCCACTGAACAAACAGCGCTGGACGTCATCCCATTCCACAGCTCATGAAACTGAAGCTCAGCACAGCCAAGGAACCCGCCCAAGGTCACACGGCCCATCCACGGCAGAGCTGGGACCTACAGCACCCTCTTCTGTTCCTGGGGATGTTGGTGACTGTGTGGCCCTGTCCACTTTTGACTCTCCCTTTTCTCCGTTCCTAACGCAAACTGCCCGGAGCAGTCAGAACCAAGCGTTGTGCACTGACTGAGTTCCAGAACCCCATAAGCACCTCATGTGCAGGACCTCATCAAAGCCTGGCGCCAGGCCGTCCTTCCATCTCACAGGAAAGAAGCCAGAGGCTTATAGAGTCAAGTTACTTGCACACAATCACAGGCCGACTGGCAGCAAAGCCAGGGTTCAAGCAAAGGCGCTCTTGCAGGAAAACTTCAAGCCCCAGATCGGGGGGGGGGGGGGGGGGGGGGTGACCATCTTTCCGGTCCCTTCAATCTTGTGGCTTCATAGGAAACTGCTCCGGAGGACAGTGTCCAGGCAACCTCACACAGCCTTGGAGCAGAGAGGCTGGGTGGCCACCAGTGTGGAGCCTTGGTGCCAGGAAGCAGGCTCAGTTCCTCTGCCACCAAGGCCAGGCCAGGCGTCAAAGGGCATGTGGCCTCCAAGGCACTCGTCCACACCAAGAAACACCGTTACACGTGGAGCAACATGTGCTGGGAGAGCAGGAGGCATGGAAAAGGAGGGCGCTGAGGAGGGGACACTGGACTGGGTTGTGAAGGATGGGTAGGAGTTTGCTGGGCTGGGAAAGGCATTCCAGACAGAGACCAGCAAAAGCCAAGGCTCAGAGGAGTGAAAGAAGCTGCCGTGTGCAAAGACTCCCTGGAAATTCAGGAGGGAGGAAGCCTCAGGGCAGGCATCCTAGGGCTACTGTTCACTTGCTGGGTGACTGATGCCCCTCTCTGGGCTTTGGTTTCCCTGTCTAAGAATGAGAGGACATGAGCAGTGACATGGTCCCAGGAGGGACCCCAGTAGGGATCATTAACAAGGGCACATGTGGAAGGAGACAATTCGAAGGCCGCTTTTGCCCAAAAGGCCTTCCTCACCCTGGAATGAGGCTCAGCTCAATGCTTGTTTCCAAAGCGGGTGGCCTCGGTGACCTGAACTGGCTGGACCAGCCTGGTCTCTCTGGGCCCCTTTACAGCCAGATTCTCCAGGGCAGGGACTTTAAACCATGCTGCATTTTGCAGCTTCTCAATTTCACCGGAAACCTCAGCCTCCAGAAATGGTGTTCGTCTTTGGGTGACTTGTTAATTTAAAGATGGAATGTCTTATCCTCATCCCACGAGGTGCCCGCTCCTCTAAGACAGAACAAGACCCATCACGTCAGCAGGGCAGGGGACCAGCAATGGCTCTCAAGGTGAGGGCGCTGGCCTGGGGAAACTGGATGCAAGTCTCTGTCAGTTTCCCCGCTCAACCAGGGCTCCTCGAGGCCAGGCTGTCTTTGATGCCCTCTGTGACCCCACAGGGGCCTGGCACATAGGAATAGGAGGTGCTCAGGGACGGCTGGTTGAATGAGTTTCAGATCCAGATAGTCTCTCGTATTTGTGAGCAGGCTGGGGACTCTCTGCCTGGGCGGTGACTGGGGGCCAGGCTAGCACACAGTCTCTGGAGTGAGGCTGAGACCTGGGTTCAAATCTGACCCCACAATGCACTTGGGGCCTAAACTTCGGCATGACCTGGACTGCGCTTTCCCATCTATAGAATGAGGATAATCACTCCAGGGTCCAGCAATGTCCTGAGGGCTGAGATCATGCATGTGTGGAAGCCCTACATAAACTTAAAAACATTCAACAAGAGTTTCAATAATGTTCCCGTCCCCCTTGACCGACTTGGACAAGGTTATACAGCCAGGCCTCAAATCCTCAGCTCCTGGCTCCCCTCCCTCCTTCAATCGTCCAGCAACAATATCGAAAGACTCAAGGATAGCATCCTTCCCACAGTACCGAAGTCTCGCATCACATCGTCTCTGGAGCCCCAGCCCGCAGCACAAGGCCTGGCACAGGGGAGCGTGCCCTTGGGTGGGCGAGCGTCCCAGGGGAGGGCTCTTCCCTCATTTGAAGGCCACTTTCCACAGTCTAACCTCCTCCAACTTTTGGTCACCAGCCGCTTTAGGAGCTCCCTGCCCACAGAAGCTGCCCCATTTCCTGTGCGACCCTGGGCCTCTCCACCCCTCAGGGTCTGTCTTCCCCATTTCCTCTCCATAGCCAGTGAGGAGGGACTGGAAGACCTGCCTGCTCAGACATTTCAGGCTCCAGGATAATTCCCTGGGATGAGCCCGAGATGCTGAGATGAGCCAGGGGTGCCTGCTGGCCTAGATATGTGCCCCACCCATGGGGCTGGTCTCAGGAGGTGGTGAGGGGAGAGGAGCAGATGCCTGGGGAGCACCCAATGGGATTTGAGAAGCACAGAGGGCTCTGCCCTGCTGGGGAAAGGAGGTGGGTAGAAGGCAGCATGGCCTGGGGAATAGTCCAGGCAGCTGAGCTAGGTGACGCAGAGATGGATATTTCATCTGTGAAAGTCAGTTTCTTCCTCGGTAAGTCATGGCTGGGCACAGCTTGTCTCAGAATATACTAGTTCTCTTTTCCCTCCGGACTTCCCAAGAGGTACGGTCCCATGACCCCAGTGAAGCCTCTCTCTGATGTCTTCCCCTGGTCCTTGAGTCCAGGGGCACCCAGGACACACTGGGGGGTGCGTAAAGGATGGGGACCAGTGGCCAGTGCGGCTGCAGCTGCCAGAGGAACCCAGGCAGGATGGAAGTCCAGCCTCGGGGCTGCAGCTGCGCATCAGGGCCGGGAGGGCACAGAGCGGAGCCTCCTCTCCAAGCCTCCGGCCCAGCCCCCTGCAGCTCCAGTCACCCCGAACAGACGCTGGCTGCACAGAGCAGGCCCTCCGCATCGCTGGCAGACACCTGACAGCTAGGCCCCCAGCACGTGTGACAGCCCTGCCCACTCACCAACGGCGGAGCCTGCTGGATTCAGGTGACCTCAAGTCCAGGCTCCACAACTGACTGGCTCTTTCAAGCCTCAGTTTCCTCATCTGTAAAGGAGCATAAAGGATCCTGTGCTAACTCCTTGGGCTACTGTACAAATCTCCTGAGATGACAAATGTGGAGGAGTGTTATGGAGGAGGAAGAGAATTAACTAAGCACTTCCCTCGGTCATCTCCCTCAACCCTAATAACAACAATCCTGAACGGCAGACACTAGCATCTCCCCATTTTACAATCAAGTACGCTATGGCTCAGAAAGGCTAAGCCATCTGCCTGAGGTCACACAGGTGGCAAGTGGCAGGACCCGGCAGGGACCCAGGTCTGTGTGACTCCAGACTTTTCTCCTGTCTACACACACCTTCCACGCTGCACTCACAGCTTCGCCAAAGCTCTTCACGAAAGTCAGGGCGGTGTCATTAACACGGTCATTCTATAAAACAGGGTGAGGAGAGCCCCTCCTTCTCCACTCTGCCTCTCTTTCTCTTGATGTGGAGGAAAGCAAACTCTTAGTCTGGTAATTTCTCCTGGCTCAGACAATCAGAATTCCAACCGTCTGAGAGAGCCAACCTAAGAAAGCAAGAAATTAATCTTCTCAAAGTCAACGTCTTCAAGGCGTCGCTCCGGTATTTGGGTTGGATGGAACCCTGCTCGCAACGCAGACGAAACCCCGGATTTAATAAGGCCAAGACTCTCGGACAACGTCAGAGCACAACAGGATATTGCAAGGAGATTAGGCGCTTCCTCGGACCGTGGCCGCGGCGAGGGCAGGCTGGGGGACGGCTGGTGCGGTGTCCCCCGGGGCCAGTGGGGCGAGTCCACGCCCAGGCCTGGCTGAGGACTGAGCGGCCTGGGCTAGGGGCGCTGGGCTCCTCAGGCTCCTCGGGCTCCTGGGGCCACCTTGTCCCGGGGCCGGCTCCGCCTGCTAAACGCAAACCAGCTGCAGGCCGGGGTGTTACAGTCGGAGGGGGCGGGAGGGCTACCTCATGAAAGAACTGTGGAAACGCTGCTGGAAAGATAATAAAAGGATTAACTGCTATTTTAGTGGGCCATTTACTCTTCAATCAAAGTGTCTCATCTATTTCCTGTTCTCCAGAGGCTCCAGGTCCAAAATTCCTTTGTCTATTACAGCACATGGTAGCAGAGGCCTGTCACGAGAAATTAATAATTTTACATTTATCTGGGTGTGGGCAGGGCTGACCTTCCTCTGGGGGACCTACTGCGCTGGCGTCGTGGCAAGGGGGAGCACTCACACCGCAGGCAGGGAGGAGCTCAGAGATCTCTGCCAGCATCTCCGATGAAGGCACCCAGCCGGGCTGCCCTAGGGCCCCAGGGAATAATCACTTTAACAGGAGGAATTTACACAAACAAGAGCATCCAGTTTAGAAAGATGTGGGCTCACTGCCACTCCAATGTTACCAGCTGTGCAACCTCTGGCAAGTTATTGTTACAGTTGTTATTACTATCATGATTATTAGCCTCGATTATTATTGCTGTTGTTATTGTCCGTCTCTAACTAGCTGTGTGACCTGCGGCAAATTACGTAATCTCTCTGAGCCTCAGTTTCCTCATCTGCAAAGTGGGGATCAACAGTATCCACCCCTTAGGGCTGCTGTGAGGACCACACGGAGTTATCACTTAGAATAGCCCCTGCACACAGTCAGCACTCAGAGCTGCTTGCTGGTATTATTACCAGAATCCCAACCCCCAAAAAGGAAGATGAAGTGTTCTCACAGTAGCAGGTAGAAAGCCAGCTGGACCTGTTGAACCTCTGTTTCTTCATCTGTAAAAACCTTTGGTTTCACAGGACTCTTGTAAAGATTAAATGCAACCACAGATGAGTACAGACATGGCTTGACCATCACCTCCTCCATGAAGCCCTTCTGGGCCTCCCCTCCCTGGGCCAATGCGAATTCCATCCCAAAATCTGTCCATGATCTCCACGCCCATCTCCCACCCCTCCCTGACAGTGAGTGCCCCCAGGCAAAGACCTTGGCAGGTTCAGGTCTCAGTCCCCAGAGCCAGGTGTCAGCCAGTGTCCTGGGGAGTGTGCTGACTCAAACAACACCCTGACAGGCCGGACCAAGAGAAAAGCCCTGCAGAGACCCTGAGGCTGCACTGAGAAGTCTGAGCCACTTGGGCCCACTCGCTGGGCCTCCATTTCCTGAACCGGAAAATGGGCAGGAAGGCTAAGATCATCTCTAAGGTCCCTGTGTCCAACACGGATACTCCTGGATGCCGTGATTCCACATGGGAGGCCCTAGGGAGAGAAGGCCACGGACCACGCCACGCCAGGGTTCAGGCCATGCAGCCTCCATGTAGGACCCCAGACACCAGTGAGATCACCCACAGGAGAGAAGACATGAAGGAGAACCAAAGCTCAGCAGCTGTCAACTCCAGGGTCTCAGAGAGACAGGGGCTCCTCTGTCTTCCAGCAGCCCTGGCCTGCGAGGTCTGTTGGGCATCTCCTTCCAGGCAGGGGCACACCTTCCAGCAACTCATGTGTCACAACACCCCAAAGGAGCTGGTGCATCCCCAGGGACCGGCCCAGCCACCAGCTCTCCTTCCAGCACACTCTCAGCCTAAAGGCACACGATAATGGTCAAATTCCGCACCTGCTCACTCCCTTTCCCCACGCCGCCAGCACACCAACCCCAAGTTCCCTCCTACTTCCACTCCTTTGCAGAGGTGCTCGCTGCCCCTCAGTTGTCTATAAAGCAAATTCCTTCTCATTCTCAACACCCAGCCTCCTTGAAGCTGAATAAGCTGGTCCGGTGGATGCCTAGCTCACAGCTCCACAAGCAGATGGAACCCCGAGGGTGAGCACCTGGTCCCAGGAGGATGGAGTTTATGATGCTGGTTGCCAATGCTCCCTGCCTCCTTCCAGCCCCTACAAATGCTGCCCTGGGCTTCGAGAGGGGACAGAGGTTTACCCCCACCCCATGCACCCTTTCCCAGACGGAGTGCTCCTTGAGACAGGGCCTAGTGACAGTGACAGCATGCAAGTGCGGAAGACCTCAACCTTGGCCACAATGCTGGCTCTGCAGACTAGACACACTGCTTCCTTCCTCCGCCTCACCAATGTCCCCACGGCTAGAGGACTGCGCTGGGCCCTGGCGGCTCCACCAGCCCTTCCACTTCCGGGTAGGAGTCTCTCCCGATGGGCTGGTTGGGCCCTGGGGGAGGCACAGGGATTTGGTTGAGGATATCACGGCCTAAGACTAGGTTCCCAGCCTCTGACATGGATTTCCACCACTGCGAGCGCAGAACACAGAAACAACCAGTCGGAAGGGGCAGAGGCCAGGGTGCCTACAGTGAATGGGTGTGATTTTGTGTGTACCTATGTACCCCTGGAAACCTTACTCTCAACCCCAGCCAGAACACTGCAAGTGCTATCCAGGGCCTTATTTGCCACTCCTTGGCCTGACCCCAAAGTCTGTTCTGGAGACCCAGAGCCCTCACGGTGCACGCCTGTGAGGACCCACTGCTCCTTGGAGGAAGCCGGGCCTGCTCCAGGAGCCTCCCTAGGAAGGACACTAGGGGAAGAGCACGTGCTGCAGGAGAGCGTGTGCCCCACGACTCACTCGGCCATCGGCAGGGGGACACTGGCCATCTGTGTGTAAGAGGGAGGCTGGCTGTGCGTGCTCTGACCTCAGAGGTTGTGCGACCACCTGAACGAGTGTGTCCAACACGAGGACATGGAGGGTGGGGGATGGGGCACCTGGCCAGTACGAGGGGCCCTCTGCCAAGGTTCCCAGTGACAGGGACACTGACCGCCTTGACCATGGTCACATCCATGGCACTGCTCCTTCCTTCTTCAACCACGGGGCGTCTCAGCCAGCCCCCCAGGAAGGAGTTCCAGGTAGACTTCTGCCGGTAGGCAGGTGGCCCTGCTCTGCCACGGGGGCTGGGGCATGGCCTGGCGGCCGGGGAACTCACCATGCACTTGTTGGGCTTCTCACCCGAGTGCACCCTCATGTGGATGAGCAGCTTGTAGCGGGCGTTGAAGGGCTTGTAGCGGCGCACGCAGCCCGCCCAGAAGCAGGTGAAGTCCTCGCCCTTGCGCTGGTCGATGTGGCTCTTCTCGATGTGCCGCACCAGCTCCTCCTGCTGCTCGTAGGCTGCACAGCAGTCCACCCAGCGGCATGCCTGCCTCCCGGCCACCACCCGGCCCGCCAGGCCCAGCCCCAGACCTCCAAGGCCCGGGCCGGGCGGCACCTGGGACAGGGGGTAGGGGGGCGGCAAGCCCTGCTGGTGAGGCCCGAAGAGCTCTGAGAACTCGTCCGAAGGCTCCTGCTTCAGGAAGCCCGCCCTCCGGCAGGCTTCAAGCTGCAAACTGCCCCCGAGGCTCTCACTGGGTGCAGGGCCGGGCCGGCACCGTTTGGGAGGGGCCCCAAGGTCCCCTGGCAGAGGGGGGCTCCGGAGTCCATTTAGGCAGGTGACCAGAGCTGTCTGGGAGGACAGGATGATGGAGGTGATGTCGGAGGAGGCGCAGGGTGAGGAGGAGGCCGAGGAGGCGGGGGGCAGGCCCAAGAGGCAGCAGCGCTTCAGGCTGCCTTCAGGGAGGCGGGCCTCGGGCGGGGGGCCCAGGCCTGGGCTGGGTTCACTGCCCAGAAGGTAGCAGGACGATGCGGGGTTGGCGAGGCCTCGGCCCGGCAGGTCCAGGTCTGCGTGCGGGCCAGCAGCGGGCGGCGGCCTGCAGTGGGCAGACAGGGGTGCACGGGCCTCCGTCATGGCCCGGTAGTTGGGCAGGGCCTCCTGCTTGATGTGCTGTGTGGCCGGGAGGCCCCCATTCACATACGTGGCCTGGGGTCTGGGCGACCTGGAAGACAGTGACCAGAGAGGTCCTGAGAGGGTGGATTCCACAGTGGGGAGGCCCAGGCAGGGGGTGGCAGGGAGCCTGAGGATGCAGGATGGAGAAGCCCAGAGCGGGAGAGGCAGGCTGAGCACTGGAAACAGAGAGCGAGATAGAGCCCAAGACTGGTTGTCTGGTCAGCAGGGAAGAGTGTGGAGGAAGGAGGGGAGACAGAGGAAGAGGGAGGGGTTGGGGAGAGGAGCCAGGGAGGAGCACTGGCTCATGGATGGGAGGAAGCCCACCCGCTCCAGCCCTGGAGGCCAACCTGTCCTGCCTTCAAGGCATGGGAAGCTAAAAAAAAAAGAATTAAAGAATGGCTGTTCCTTGCATAGCTGTGGTCCCAGACCTGGCAGAGGTGGATGCTGGCAGGGAAGGGCAGCCAGGTAAGCATCTGTTTGGAGCAATCCCTTTGAAGACAGTGCCATGCTAAAGCTACCGACACGAGGACAGAGACCATCCATAGCTCTCTGTGAGTGAGTTACTCAAATAACTGACAGCAAAGCCTCAAATGACATCCGGCGGGGAGGGGGGGGTTGGGGCCTCAGTGTCTCCAGCTCGGAACACTAGCTGAGGCAGCCCCTGCTTGCCCTCACTGGGCCTGTGAGTCTGGACGGTGGCTTCGGCCCCGCTATGCCGCTGGGCCCTGAGCACCCCAGGTCTCTAGAAACTGCGAGCATGGTCTCCAGACAGAGCCAACACCTGCTGAGCAGCCCCACATGGGGACACTTTCCGGAGGGCCATCTCCTGCAATCTGAACAGAACAGAATGACGCACGGTGTCCATCCAGCACACAACCAAATTCTTCAAGGAGAGAGCACCAGCTGTTTTACACTTAACTGAGGAAATCGCTCAAGCCCTCAGAGGCAGCCAGGGACAGAGCAGGAATCTGAACCCGGCCCTGTCTGAACCAGAAGCTGGGAGCTCCCCACAGCACTCCACTGCCGGGGGCCCAGCTTCCTCATCTGTAAAATGATCCAATTTGATAACCATTTCCTTTCCTCGCAGCTTCAATGTTCTGAGTATCAAGGACTCAAATGTTCTTCTGTCTGTCTGTCCCAGGCCCTGGAAGGCAGCTGCTGAAATGGGAAAATCAATGTTTCTCCAGCAGAGACTCAATGGGAGAGAAGGGTGATGTCAGATCTCTGGGGTTCATGCCCCACTGGCTCAGGGGCTGCAGCCTGGCTGAGGGTCAGTGAGCTCCCTCCATAGGCTTTTCCGTCTGTGCTGGGGGATGCTGGGCACACAAGATGGTTCGCAGACCAGGCAGTTGTGGGCTGAGCGAGTTAACACGCACAGAGCTTGGCTCAGTGTGGGGCACACAGTAAGCACTCCAGGATTGTCACTTATTAGCAGTAGGTCCAGGGCCTCCTGGGACTGGCAGGACTAAATGGGAGAATGTCACAGGCAGCAGTCGCTCAGGAAGTGGAGCTGTTTTCAATAGTATTAGAGAAAATGGGGCTGGAGGCAAGGAGTCTGGCTGGTGCAGCTGCCGCAGGAACCCAGGCGGTCCATCGAGGGGCCTGAGATCAAGAGGGGGCAGCAAGAATGGCCAGGAGCGGCCTCACACAAGGCAGTCCAGCAGGAGGAGGACAGGGCCCTCTATTCTTTAGGAAAGTGAGGGGGTCTAAGAGCGCCAGATCAAATCCAACCACTTTGGGGGGCGGGAGGCAGTGCAGCAGCTTATACGGATGCCAGTGTGGGGCTCCGGGTGCAGGCTCTTCTGTGCCATAAGTTGTCAAAATGACATTCGAAATGACAAATATTTCCGATCATCTCTATCAAAAAAAAAAAAAAAAACCACTTGCATAGCTTCCCCTAGGTGAGCATAGCTTCTGTCCCGAGATGGAAAGAACTTCACTAGAGACACCCGAGGCCGCGGGGGAGCCCCAGTGAAGAATCTAGCAGATAAATGCACCTGACTGTCACCAAACAGTGCACAGCTCCACGTCTGAAAGATGCTGGCTCCTTGTTACATACTGAATCGTGACGCCTAAATCCATCAGTTGAAGTCCAGCCCCCTGTGTGACTGCATTTGGAGACAGGCCTTCAGGGTGGGAATTAAGGGCAAATGAGGCCATAAGGGTGGGGCCCTGATCCAATATGACTGGTGTCCTTGTGAGAAGAGGATGAGACACCAGGGATGCGCACAAGGAAAGGCCATGGGGAGACAGCGCAAAGGTGGCGTCTATGAGTCAGGAAGAGAGGCCTCAGGAGAAACCACACCTGCCAACACCTTGATCTTGGACTTCCAGCCTCCAGATCTGTGCGAAGTACATTTGTGTTCTTTAAGACACCCAGTCTGTGGTGTCTGTTATGGCAGCCGAAGCAGGCCAATACACTCCTATAAATCAGAAGTCTCACAATATCAAAAGCGGCCATGAGGAATCTACATTCCCAAAGAAAAATGGTTCTGTGTGGGAAGAACTAGCATCTTCTATTTAGTAATTAACATCTCCCACCGTGCAGCCCCCATTGGAAAGGAAGGACCACCGGGAGATCTCTGCTTCCTTCGCCAAGGCACCCCCAGCACAGACCACAGCGCTGGGCACACAGTAGGTGCTTGATAAATGCCTGGTGAAGGAGCAAACTGAGAATGGGCAACGGGGCCAGTTTTTAGAACCTCTGATCTGTGAACAGGCCTCAGGCCAGCAAGTGGGCACGGAGGCCTGTCCAAGGTTGGCCTCTGCCTGTCAGCAAACCAGAGGGCACAGAGGCACAGCTGGGACCCCGGGAGAAGCCGCAGGAGGCAGATTCCAGCCCAATGTGCAAGCTGATGGAACATCTGTCCAGGGTGGATGTCACTGGAAATGTGCAGGTGTTGAATGCTGGTTACCCGGCAGGGTTCTGTGGGGTGACAGCTTCCTGGGGAAGGAGATGGCCCAGAGGGAAGAACCCCTCTCCACTCCGTGAGCAGTCCAGGTTTCGACACTGTATGGACCGGAGCTCGGTTTTCCTTCCCCATCCCACCCCCAAACCTTCCTCTTCTGAATCACTGATTCTCTGGGAAAGGCCACCTCAGGCTCTGCCCAAGGAAACGCACCCAATAAAACCATCTCTGTCTCTCATTAGGCCCTGCAGTGCCTAGACCAGACAGCCATCACTGTGCTACCGGGCTCTGGCTGGTCCCTGGCCCTCCTCTGCCTCAGTTTCCCAATGTGTCCCACGAGCCAGGCAGACCAGTTGAGATATGGAGGCCCTTGGTCCCTGGCCTCCAGGGAGCATCCACAGAAGTCAGCTGACGGAGGGGATGGAGCACATACCTGCTGGGGTGGGGGAAATGCAGCAGCCTCTCGCAGGCTGGGGGGTGGCCCCGGGGTGGTGGGGTTCCCGCAGGGAGAAACAGGCCCTGGTGGCAGGTGGGGATGGGGCCCTCAGCAAGGTCCAGGTCCAGCAGGCTCTTCTCCGAGCCCGGGGTGCAGTGGCCGTAGCTCCCATTCACTAGGCAGAGAAAGACAGGGAGAGGAGACAGGGTGAGTGGGGGTGGCCTGCAGAGGGGTGCAAGAAGAGGTCCATCATTGGGGTACAGCATGGGACAGAGCATCCTTGAGCCAACACTAACTATGCCCCTGCTGTGCTTGAGGCACCGGGAGACCTCGTGTAACTCCTGTGATCACCAGCGGGATTAGTAATAAAATCCCCACTTCTCAGATGCGAACGCTGAGCTCCCGTGCTTAAGTGACCATCACACAAACACTGAGCTCTTAGAATGTACCAGACACCTTTCTAGGTGCAGGAAACTCCGGGGAGCTAGACGCACAGCTCCCGTCTCCTGGAGCTTACAATCCACCATCCCCACAGTTATTCCCCCTCTGTGTCCTGCGTGGTTCTTAGCCACCCTGCCGCACGCCCTGCTTCGCCCAGCTCCTGGGTTTCCGCGAAGAGGAACTGACTGGGGCAGTAGACCTGTAACAAAAATGTTAGGCACGGCTCCTGTCATAAGCTCCTTCCCCTCTCTGGGCATCAGTCTTCTCATCTACAGTGTGAGGAGGGCTAACCTGGAAACCATCTTCTTAGGCCTTCTGCCCTGCCCCCTGGCAAGGTCGTGCCAAGGAGGAAAGGACATGGGCTCCGGGGCCTGATGGACCTCAGTGTGAGCCCCTGCTGCCACCAACCAAGTCTGGGACTTGGAGAAGTCCCTCCCTGAGGCCAACCCTCCCCGAGGCCGACCCTCAGCCCCCCTGCACCTCTACCTCGGCGTGGAGACAGCCACGCCAACTCTCCAGGGATGCTGTGAGGTTTTGAGAGCTGAGGTGCAGAGCCTCTCGCATATGCTGGCACCGAGTAGGTACAGCAGGGATGGAAATTGTTCTTATTGTCAGCTAGCACTTTGAAAAGCAGAAAGTGCCCTGGAGAGGTAACAGAATGTTATTAACAGGGCCAAGTATCGTCCAGGCGCTTTCAATGCTAAGCAAGAGAAACCATTAAGATGAGCAAAGAACTGGTACCAGAATACCATCAGCCCCTAAGCGTCAGGACAAGAACAACAGGAGCAGTTTGCTACACAGTATGTGCAGCCCTGGGTCAGGCTGGTGTTCCCAACACCGTCTCTTCAGAGCCTCCCCACTCCCTCGGGGGAGACAGGAGTATTACCAGCCCCATGGTACCGAGGAGAAAGCAGAGGTTCAGGGAGCTTAAGTTACTCGCCCGAGATCATATAGTTAGTAAGAGTCTGGGCTGGATCTCCAGCCCAGGTCTGTCAGCCCCAAACCCCATGTCTTATCGCTATGTAATACATAAAGCGGCCTCGTAGAAGTCAAAAATCCAACCCCATCCTCGAGAGTCCACCTCCTCCGGCCCTCATTCTAGCCCAACCCCAGGGCAGCCCCTTCAGCCAATTACCCCTGGGCCGAGGCCAGACACTCTGTGCTACCTCGCCATGTGACCATGGCTCTGGACAGGCACCAGGCATTCACCTGACCAGCACTTTACAGTTTGCAGGTGAGAATACAATGCTCCAAAGGCCCAGGCGGGTGAGATGCTCCGAGGAGCCTCTCCGTTCCCAGGCATGTTCCCAGGCACGGGGAGCCTGCCCGGAGGGCGCAGTGAACACGTACCCCGTCGTGCCCGCCACCTTCCTGGGGCCAAGCCAGGCGGGCATCCCACTGCGAGAACACCAGCTCCCACTGGCCTCAGCTGCTGCTCGGCCAGCCCCGCACAAGCTTATATTTTAATAACTTGGTTGTTTTTTAATTAAAAAGAAATCCCTGGTAACAAATGCGAATGGCCTGAGTTAATGAGAGCAGGCTGCTGCTCACTTAACTCTGTCTCTGCTTGGCGGTCTTTGCCGTTTCCAGCCGTTCCTGCAGGCGATTTTATTGTCCCACGGAGGCAAACCCTGGGCCTGAAAACTGTGGATAATTTTATGACCATTAATAGCATTTGGAGCAGAGAGAGCTTAATCACCGCACAGCGCTGATCCGCCACGGCCCTTCTCCCAGAGTTGGGGTTGGGAGGCCAAGCTTCCTTCAAGGACCCGCCAGATCGGCTGGGGGCCTCTGGTCACTCAACCTCGGTCATTTAGGAGGATGGCGGAGGGATGGGAGGTGGGCCCTCGAAGCCCAGCGCTACCCAGCCCTCGGTGGCCCGCCCTGCCTCTGCGCCGGGCACCCTTGATCCTTTCAAGCATCCATCTCTGTGAGGCGGGCTCACAGCAGTCACTCCCCAGATGAGAAACGCTGAGGTCTGGAGAGATTCGGTGCCCGTGACCAGGCTCAGGGGTCCCCAAGAGGTGGTGCCACAGCTCACACTAGATCTCCCAGACCCCAAATAAGCAGCCCACCTTGACGCCAACGAAGATCACGTGGGGAGCCCTTGGGGAAGTCAGGGCACAAGCGTTACAATGACTCCTACACTTCAGCCTTGGTGACAACCCTACCCTCCATCTACAGACAAGCACACGAAGGCTCTGAGAACTTCAGTGGTTGACCCAAGGCCACTCAGGGCGTAAGGGGCTGAGGTGAGATGCAAACCCAGCACCTCTGTGGGAAGAAACAGTCGTTACTCCACAAACAATTGGGACCTGTTGGCTTCTTGTCCTCTGGACACAGTAAGAGGGTTTCCTACAGGAAATAAACAAGCTGTCTCTGGAGGGAGGGAGGAGCGCCTTGGGCCACCGTTTGGCATTGCTCCAGGCTCCATTCAAGCCCTTGTCTTGTGTGACATTCACAGCACGCTGGATGAAGGCATCGGCCTCCCCACCTTGCACGGGGACACAGGCACCAGAGCTGGCAAATAGCCTCCCAGGGTCACATAGAAATTGCCGGCACAGTCGAGGCCTGAAACTAGATCTCACAAAACTCATGCCAGACCCTGTCCCAGGTGACCGACTTTCCCAGAGGCTGGAAATTAAACCAGAGGCTGTAACGTGTGTCCCAAAGATGCTGCCACCACTGGAAGGACGTCGGTACCACTGCCCGCCACAGGCCCAAGTCAGCCAGGAGACCTCCCACTGCCCCCTGCCCCTTGGCATCTTGCCTCTCTGTCCCCAAGGGCATCACAGGACCCACCCCTGCTCATTCTCCATCTGGGGAGCTAGGATGGAGTCTTCTCCCGGGAGACAAGGGAATGAGAGGGGCACGCTGACCCCACTACCCTGAGGCACCCAGCAGCCATGTCTCCCTCTGTGCCACAGGGAGCCAAGGGCAGACCTGGGACCTGGCTTTCCCCACATAAATGAAGCTTCTTTGGGGACTTGGAAGGTAAGGAGGTTTTGTGCTCATTTTTACAAGATGGTGAGAAATCCTAGAATGTCAGGGCTGGGACTCCCTCACTGTGTATTTCATTCATGGCTGAAGAAACAGGCTCAGAGAGGGAAAGGACCTGCCTTGGTCACACAGCAAATCCACAGCAGAGCCTGGCCGGCACCCCCAGGGCTAGGTAAGGATTTGACGAGTTTCCTCTTCAAGCCTCAGTTTCTCATCTGTAAAATGGTGCTAACACCTACCTCACAAGGTGTGATGACAATTTAAGTGAGATTATGAACACATTGCATTTGGCATGGTGCCTAGCTCCCAGTAAACACTCAAAAGGTGATGGTGATAATGACATTATTTCTTCCATTTATCCTCGAGCTTGGGACAGGGCAGGGAGGCAGGGTCCTGTATGCGCAGCATTCTATCCCCAGGAAGGTCAGGTCTGGATGACTGAGGCCAGACTCAGAAGGACAAGCCCCAAGGCTCGAGGGTCACCAAATGCAGGACCCAGCAGCCCGAATGAGGTCAGAGCCAGCAAATCTGAAGCAATTGGCTCCAGTTACACAGCAGAGAGCTTTGCAAATTACCGTAATGACTTGGCTATAAAGCGGTACCACATATAAGGTGACTCCCCACAAGAATTTTAATCTACACTGAAAGCTGCCAAGTCTGCATGAGAGGGACAATGATGCATTCAGCATCTCGGGCCCAGATGGCGCCTCCTTGCAGTCCCAGGAGCAGCCAGCAGCCGGGTCTAGGAAGGCTGACACAATCACACACTGACTGATCCTCATCCGCCAAGAAGCAGAGTTTGTGTGCCTACCAGGTGCCAGGCTGGCAATAGGGCACCACACCCTACAGTCTACAAAACATTTCACAGCTATCACTTACAAGCTTCACCATAACCCTCAGCTGTTGGCTGGACAGGCTCAGACGGGGCGAGCAATTTGCCCAAGCTCACACAGCAAGTGTAGGGCTCGACTTACACTGGGTCTCCTGACTCAGCCATCTTGTCAACAAACTTTTTCCGAAAAGGGCAAGACAGTAAATATTTTAGGCTTTGCGAGCCATATGGTCTCTGCCACAACTACTCAACTCATACTACAAAAAGCAGCCATAGACAATGTGTAAACAACTGAGTGGGACTGTGTTCCAATAAAACTTTATTTAGAAAAACAGCTCACTGGCTCTCGGGCTGTAATTTGCCAGCCCCAAGTGAGCGCAGCAGCTAGCGACAGCGCTCTGCAGTCAGGAAGAAGGCGCTCAAACCTGAGGCAGTCATCCTCTCCCGCGTCTCTAGAATGGGGAGAATTTTACGGAAGGCAGTTGATGACGTGGGAACCACCGTCAAATACTGAACACAGGGCCGGCCCCTGGGGGGGCGTCCCGTAAACTGAAGCGCCTCCAGCCCAGCTCTGGGGCCCCCACGACCCGGGCTCACCCCTCCACCTGGGCGTTACCTTGCACTCCCACGATGCTTTGCTGCTATGCTGCACACATCCTCGCCCATCAGTCAGGGAGGCCTGACCCCTCCCCAAACCCTCTGGGCCCTCAGAGCTCAGCAGAAGTACATCTTCTTCCAGAAGGTTCCCTGGTCTCTCCCCCGCCTCAGCTCACGGCAGTCCCTGTGGGGTGCCGCTGTTCAGGGTGCCCCTTCTGCAGCCCCCGCAGAGGCCAAGTGCTGACATGCTTGACTTCTAAACCTCCACAGCATCCCACAGAGTCGGGGCTGTAACGCTGTAGTGCCACGTGGATGTTTTTAAGCACAGCTGAAGTCGGGCCTCCCCCACGAGTCTGTGGACCCTTCGGGACGAGTGCTGGGCAGCCCAGGGCTGCTGTGTCAGCGCACGCCGAGTCTCGACTTGTCCACCTTCTTCACACACAGAAGAGGAAGCAGGGTCCAGTCGAGAGGCCGGCGTGTCCTCGCCACCCAGCGCAGGTTCTCCAGACGCCGGGCCCCATGGGATGTGCCCTCATCCTGCACACAGTGAGATCCCCCAGTAGGTGCCTGGACACCCTGGCAAGGCGAGTGGCTGGAAGGACTGGCCAGAGTCCACTGTCAGGTCTACTATCTGCCAGACACTGTGACTTAGGGAAACCCAACGAGCTTCATCACGCATACACCAAGGTTGAGGCCACCATTAACTTTACGGCTGTTCATCCCTAGATGAGTCACCTCACCCTTCTGAGCCTCGGTTTCTTCATCTGCAAAATGGAGGCATGAATGCCAGCTTCAGAGGGCGGCTGTGAGGATTAGACAGGGGGATCAAACACACAGAGACAGGGTGCCCGGCGCAGAGCCAGCGCTTCAGTGACGGCCCCTCCGTTTCGCTTTCCTGACAGGCAAGGGAGACCCAGCCGCAGCCTCCCTGGCCGGTCTGTGTCCCCAGGCCGGGAGCACCCGGGGCACAGAGGGTGGCCTCCAGCTAATGAGCCGGACCCAGCTCTGTGGGCTCGGTCAGTGCAGAGAGGGCCAAGGGCCTCCCTGAGCCTTGGCTCTCCCTACTGACCAGGGGGAGTGCCAGGCCCGTGCAGGAGGAGCACAAGAGACCCCAGAGAGTGCGAGACATGGGGCTCCACTTCTCAGGCCCAGGGAGGGTGAGCGGCTCTCCAAGGACACACAGCAGAGGCAGAACCTGCACTGCATCCATGCTCCACGGCTCCTTTTGCCTCACCTTGCCATGCCGGGTCATGCCCTCTTCCCTCCTCACAAAACCCAAAGGCCTGGTGAACAGCAGGACGTGGGGGCTTCTGACAGAGGAGAAGCAGGAAGGCAGACAGCTGGGCTCAGCCTCCAGTCTCCACATTCGGCGGGATGGGCTGGCTGAGGCCCCCTCGCTCGTCCTGGAGCCACCTGGGGGCGTTCACGGCTGTCAGGGGGCCTGTAACCTGGTAGGGCCTCCAGAGCCACAGAGCCTGATGCTCGAGGCCTCACGCCCGGCTTATGGCGGCTCATCATCTCTTATTCCAGATCACAAAAACTCCATAAATTCCCCTTTAAAGCTAAGGTAGATTTACAGTGATTGGAGCTAGTGAAACCTGAGCAGGCTCAGCTCAGGACGGCGCCGCAAAGAACCCAGAGCGAGCCCATGGCTCTGACCCCTTCCAGGGCCAGTAAGTGAGCGGCCCAGGGCTGGGCACACACGGAGCCCCAGGCATGCGTGTACACAAACACATACACGGGCCAAGTCTCCCCTCAGCCTCTCCTACTGCTACCAAATTAGCACAAACTGTTGCAGGAAAAAATTAGAAAATATACCTAGGCAGCAATTAAAACACAGATATCACCTGTAAGACGACGAACCAGAGAGCTGCGGCAGATGTGAGGACACGTAAACCTGCCTGGTATTCCCTGCACATCTATACATATTTCTGACCAAAAAAGGGATGATGTACTTATCTTCTTGTCCTCTGCTCTTTTCATTTCGTTACATGTCATGAATACAAAGTTTACTGCGTGTCCGTCATGTGCCAGGCCCAGCACTGGGCTCTTTCCACGCCAGAATTACTAACGCCACCTTCCAGAGGGAGAGTAAGTGACCTCCCCAAGGTCGGGCAGCTGGTAGATGGTGGAGCGAAGACGCAAGCCCAGCTCTCTCGCACTTGGAAGGCAGCGCCGGCCGACACTGCTCCCCGTCATCGAGGGACCGAAAGTTGATGCAGCTGATCACTTTCCCAGCGGATCGCTCTGCGTGGGCTGCTGTCACAAAACACCTTCTACTCAGCAGTTTAAGCAACAGAAGTTCACTTCTTCACAGCTCTGAGGGCTAGAAGTCTAAGATCAAGGTTCCTGATGATTTGGTTTCTGGCGACAGCTCTCTTCCCGGCTTGCAGACAGCTGCCTTCTTGCTACGTCCCTCGGATGGCCTTTCCTCAGTGCATGGAGAGAGAGAGCGAGAGAGAGCAAGAGAATGCATGTACTCTGCTGTCTCTTCTTACAAGGACACTAATCCTATGGGATTACGGCCCCGTCTTATGACCTCATTTAACCTTAATCTCCAAATACAGCCACGCTGGAGGTTAGGGCTTCAACATATGGATGGGGGGCACACAAACATCCAGCCCATAGCCCTTGGTATTCATTTCTTCCCTCACTGGGCCCCATATTTCCTACATCTATCTATGAGGCATGAGCAGGAGAGACAGCATAGCATAGCAGGAGTGCAGATCCTGGGGCCCAACTGGCTAGGTTTGAATCCCAGTTTTGCCATTTACTAGCTGTGACCTTGTCGACGTCAGTTGACTTAGCTTCTCTGTGCCATAGTTTATGAAGTTGAAATGGGTTCATGTAACTATCACATGTAAGGTACCCAGAACAGTACCCCTGGCATGCAGTAGGCACTACGTAAGTGTTCGCTCTTACTGTGGTTCTTATTAACTCCCCTCCAGGGTGGGCTGTGGAAGGCCTGCACCGACCAGCATGATCTCCTCCCCACAGCTGGAGTGCCACAGTGACCGGTTCAGAGAGAAGCACGTGACACACGTTGGTTTAACCTGACAGAGGCCTGGAACTTCTGCTTGACGACAGGGGAAAGAGCAGCCTCTGCTCCCCTACACGCAAAACTCTCAGTTTGGGAAAATTACTGGCCATTATCACTTCAGACTTCAGTTCTGTCAATTATCTTTCCTCCATCTTTCTTGGGCAACAATGTATGTCAGAACTTTCCGCCATGCTCTATACATCTCTTATACTTTTTTGTGAATTTTCCATCCTTTTTAACTTTCATGCTTCAGTCTAGATATTGTCTACTAACCTATTTACCAATTCATTAATCTTCTCTTTAACTGCATCTAATCTATTAAATTCATATTTGGAGTTCTCAAATTTATTGTATTTTTTAGTTTTAAAATTTCCATTTGATTAATTTTTATAGTTTTCAGATATCTGTTGAAAGCCTCCATTTGGTAATCGATTTTATTGACCACAGTAATCACAGTTATTTTAAACTCTGTGTCTGATAAAGCCGACATGTGAACACCAGTGAATCTGTTTTTATCACATTTGTCCCCTTCTTGGTCCTGCCTCCTGGTATCCCTGGTGATTTTTTACCAAATGTCCAAGATTGTATATGAAATTTGCACAGGCTCCAAATGATGTTGCCTTCCTCCAGAGAGAACTTTCCTTTCCTTCTTAAAGGCAGTTAAAGAGCGGAAGAGCATCTCTGGCCACGCTGGGACTTGGCTGTTTTAAAGCTAGGCTTCAGGCTTTGCAAAGGTTGCTCTCCTCGTGGCTTGTGCTTTCTCCCAGGACGCTGCCCTTCAGGCCCCGACGAGAGGCTGGAGCGCCAGGCTCCTCCTCCTTGCTTGACACTGAACTCCAGCATTTGTCTTCCCAGAACTTGAGGCTGCTGAAAGATCTGCCTAGTTTCTCAATCTCTTAACTGCCACAGTCTGTTGACTTCTCAGTCACCTAGCCTGTGCCACTTACGAATCAACAAATATCTTGGAAGAAAAAGCAACACTGAATGTTAGGCTCACTTTTGGGCACTTCCTGTCTCCAGGGAATCTTGACCCCTCAAGATCTACCTGTCTCGTAGTTCTGAACTCCAATTTTTGTCTTTCCAGCACAGTAAGGCTACAGAAAGCTCTGTTCAGCTCTCTGACTCCCGGTCCTACACCACCTGCAAGCTGGCAAATGCCTGAAAGGAAGAAGTGGCCCGGAGCGTCAGATTCACCCCAGTGCATTTCCCTTCTCTTCAGGATGTGGTCCCTCAGGTCCTGGCTGTCTTGGTAGTTCTTGAATGCTGTCAAACAGTTGGTTTTTATATTTCATCCAGAGGGAAGGTTAGTCTGATGCAAGCTTATTTGCTATAGCCAGATGCAAAAAGCCCTTCCCCCAAAATAATTTTAATGACTGTATAATATGCCATTATATGGTTATACATACTTTATTTAATCTATCCTCCATAGTTGAGATTAAGATTGCTTAGAAAAGTTTAAAATCATGCAGTGAATGTCCCTATAGCCCTGTCTTCATGTCCATCCACATTTATAACCTTAGAATAAACTCCTAGATGTGGGATTTCTGAGTCAAAGGATATGCAAAATTTTAAGAATTTTGCTACCTGCTGTTTAAACAGCTCTCCAAAAGGAATATATCAATTTACACCATCAGCAGTGTAGGAAAGCACCTGTTTCCATACACTGTCACCACTGAGGCATTCTCAATAAAAACCAAAAATTCATTATTTAACAATGGGGAGTCATTCATAACAGAAAAGAATAGGACATAGCCTGTATATGCAATAATATAAAAATGATTAGGTAAACTAGAGTGAAGTTACTCAGCAGAAATTTTCTGCAGCCGTTAAACATAATACACTAAAATCCCACCATAATGCAGTAAGTATGGTCCAAAAACTTCAATTATTTGAAAGTGCACAGTTGTGTTACTATGCAGTTAATAATGATATCTTTGGTGGTTTTTCCAGTTAATATGCGAGAAAAAATTTTCTTTTATTAAATATGTCAGAAAGAGCCCGCTTATTACAAAGCACATGCCACAAGGGAACTGAGAGAGTCTCGAATGGTTATGGGGCAGTCACTCCCTAAACCATCACCCCCCAGAGAACCGACGCGCTCGCACTGCCCTGCTCATGCGGAGGTGGGACAGAGGCCAGGAGCACCCGCCAATGGCCAGCCACGCTTTATGTGGATTTGCCTCATCACAAGGCGTCTCATCATGGGTTTTACTGGATTCACTAAAGGTTTCAATTACAAGAGTAAACATTTATAAGAATTATATTAAATGAAAACAGCAGGATTCAAAATTCCATACACAAGAAAATAACCTGAACAGTAAAAAATGGAAAATCAATACATCAAATGTTAATCATTCATTCATTCATTCATTCAACACGTGTATATTGAATGCCTCCTGTGTGCCAAGACCAGAAAGCAGGCACCAGAAATGCAGAGTTCTGGCTCCAAGGCACCAGGAATGCAGAGAAGAAAGGAAAATCTCTACTCTCACAGTGTATTCTGATCAGAGAGAAGACAATTTCAAAGGGAAACACATAAATATATACTACAATATCAGGCAGGGATAAATGTGAATTAAAGGCAAGAAGCTAGAAAGCGCAGAGAGATGGGGACAGTCAGGGAAGTCTCTCCAAGGGGCTGACAACTGCACAAAGGCCGGAGTGAAGGGAAAGACGGAGCCATGTGGACACCAGGGGGAAGAGCATTCACAAAGGCAGCAGCAAGTAAAAAGGCCCTGAGGTAGGAGTGTTCTCCAGGGTAAGAACACAAGAAGGCCAGGTGTGGCCAAAGTCTAGTGAGCAAGGGTGACTGAGGCAGGTGGTGAGGAAGCTGGGCCTGCCCTACAGGGTCTGCAGGCCTGCTGAGGAGCTGGGTTTTATACGGATGTGGCAGGAAGCCATCGGAGGGTGCGAGCAGGAGTGACCGGACCTGACCCACAGTGCAGAATGATGTCTGAGTTTTGTGTTGAAAAAGGACTTTAGAAGGAAAAGAGGAGATGCAGCGAGAGAGGAGGCTTTGCTATAGGAGCGTTTTCTAAGATCTCCATCCTTTCCTGGGGTGAGGGGACTGCCCGGCTTCTGACTGGAATGGGCTTCACGTTGCTGATGTGAGGACGACCCATTTGTCAAAACTCACAGAACTGTTCACACGCGCACTCACACACATACACACACACGATGGATTCTACTGTACATACATTTTAAAATAATTTTTAAAAAATCTCTGCATTACACATTTCAAAATATTTCATATTGTTTTAATAATTAAAAAACCATCCTTGAGAGTAGAGCAAAGATGGAGTTGGGCTGACGCGCGGCCCCTAACTTGGCAGGGACCATCCTCCTGCATAGGTGCTAGTCTGTGAAGGGCGTCCCTCCCAGCCACCGCCAGCAATCCCAGGGCAGGACAGTGTGGGCACTCCCAGATGCCGGCCCAGGGGACCCCCAGGGAACTCCCCTTAGTGGCTCACAGAAGAGGACAGCGCTGAAGGAGACAGGCGGAGAACACGAGAGGAGGTGGCTGTCAGGAGGGGTGTGCTGCCCGCTGCCTCCGCGGCCCAGGGCTTCCCCTCCTCAGGGCGGGTCTGCGGGAGCCTGTGTGCTCTCCCCCTCCTGCTTCGCTCTCATAGCCCCCGCAGCGTGCAGTGGGTGGGGGAGGTGTTCCGGGGACGGACAGACGGACACAGAGATTCCAGGTTAAGTGGGGAGGGGCAGCCCAAAGCAGGGCCCAGGGCTGGCAGATGAAAGCACGTGTGTATTTAGTGTACTCAGTACATTTATCTCCCGGGGCGGGGGAGGGGTGGCCTAGTGAATAAACTCCACATCCCCTCAAAATTCTCAGATTCTATGTCTCATCATACTGAGCTATCAGGATTCCAAAATTTAAGATTAGAAATTTCCATGCATCTGGGATTCTAAAATTCCATGATTCTCTCATTCTGAGGTGATGCAATTTTATAAAGCTAATAAGCATTTAAATTCCTCTGGTTCTAAGATGCCATGATGTCATGGATCAGACCTAAGGAGACTCTCTGATTCCACGGTTGTAAAACCCCACACTCTCTGATGGGAAGGCCTGCCGCTTTGCTGGTGCCCCGCGCCCCACACGGGCCCCTGCCCGGCCCAGATCATCAGGGAGCAACAGTGATGGTTACCAAGAGCCCTTTGTTTTTATCCCAGCCCCAAACAGCCAGGAGTGATGGAATGACAAGAAACCCAGAGGAAATGGCTGTTGAAATCTATAAAAACTTCTCGAAGACAAACATGTTCCATCTGTGTTTTTTCAGTAAATACAGGACCATAAATGTTTATGTCAGCCATATATTTATTATTTCATGTTCGGCCCTTTTTTTTACTCCCTCCCCTTAAATCAAGCTAATTAGTTAACTCCTACACTCATGTTGGGTTTTCTCCCCCCAACTGATGAAATGTTCCCCAAACTGCTCAAAAATATATAAAGAAGGAAGACATAACAGCAACGGGTGGGAAACGCCCAGCTCCAGGCAGCTGCGGGGGGCGGGGGCACTCACGATGCCAACACCCCAAAACCCCCTCCTCCTCCTTGGGTCTCTCCGGAAGGACGGCTGGTAGTTCTGACTGAGAAAATACCACCCTCCTGCCGGAGGATGCCCTCGACCTCCAGCAAGGGTGCCTCTGGAGATGCAGCAGAGCGGGCAGTGAGAACAGTTCCTCGGGTCCTCACCCCTCAGAGAGGCTCAGAGTTTCTAGACTGTGAAAAAGATCACTTGTTCCACAGTATGGCCAGAAAGGCTGGCAAAGCCTACTGGGGCAGTTATAGAAGTTGCTTTGACTTCTGAAAAATCTCCATGCCCCAGGTCCCAGATCTGAAACCACTCAGCTCCCTGGGCCCCTCCTCCAGGAAGCCCTCCCTGAACAGCCCTGTCCCATGGGACTTTCCACTCTCCTCCTCTGCCCTCCCCAAGGACCTACAGCCAGTGCAGTCTGCACCCTCACCCACCTTGGCACAAGGGCCCTCAGACATCATGGCAGCAGGAGTTCTCAGGGTGGGGTTGTACCCCAAGGGGCACACTGAAAATCACTGGGGGGATTTCTGGTGGTCACAATGACTGGGAGCCACTGTCACTTAGTAGGGAGGAGTCAGGGATGGCTGGCTCACTGCCAAGGTGGGGGTCAGCCCTGCACTGATTTTTGAACGTCCTGCCAGATATTCCGAATATCTGTAAACAAGCAACCTGGGCGTCCAGGCCTAGAACACAGCCCCATTTCACACACGGACACAAAGTGCTTTTTTTCATGGTTTTAACACTCCCTGAATTTTCCAGGAATGGAACCACCATGTAAATTGAGGAAAGACTGTACTGTGTTTTGTTTGGAACTTGACCAGGAGTTGTTCACCATTTCAGAAAGCCATGTCACCGCCATCACTCTGCTCGTGGCATTTGTGTGTCTGTGGCCACAGGTCCGGGATGCTGCACACAGGTGCGGTGCGAGCAACCAGCGACTTCATCTGTCTTCTGGTCCAGCGGGCGAGCGCTTACATGGGTGGTACACACACGCTACTCCCCTTCCATTCTTCTTGCTAATACAAATGAAACATTATATGGCATTTTTGAGAATTACGATGCAGGCGGGTTATATTATCCCTGGGTTTCATTTCAGGAGAGTAAAGGAGGCGGTACAAAAAGGGCCCTGTTACCAAAAGAAAGGGCTGTTGACCACCCCTGACCCAGACCACTCCTCATTTCTCAGACCCGGGAAGAAAGCAAGGTCTCCTCCACAGCACACAGCAACGTGTCTGACCCTACAGCGCCGAGACACCACGAGGGCAGGCCTGTATCTCCATGGCTTTGAATCCCAGGGTCTGTTTCTGGATTCCTGACACACAGAGAGCCCTGAGCCCAGAAGGACCCACAAGAAGGCAGGTACACAGTTCCCACGGGGGCTCCCCAGGTACGGAGAGTTGGCACCAGGCTCCATGCTGGGGGCACAGGGTTGGGGTTTGCCAGGCTGACTCTGGAAAGCCCTGGGTGGGGCGGGCCCAAGACAGGGCCTCGGGCAGGCGCAGGCTCCCAGGCTTGGCTGACCAACAGAAGCGAGGGGTTTGAGGCCTTGAGACCAGGCTCATCTCCCCACTCTCTTGCCCATCCCAAACTTTCCATTTCTGCCATGTTCCCTGACTCAGCTCCTTCCTCCCCCTCAGCCCCCATTCTCCACACTTAGCTCCCAAGCCATCCCTTCTCCCCAGCCTCACCAGCTTTGCCTCAGTTCAAACGCCCACCATCTTTCACCTGGATGCAACCCATCCACTCCACCACCGCCGGGACGATCGTTCCGTCTCCCCTGCTCCTAACCCTCCATGGCTCCCACCGCCCACGAGATATCCTCCGAATGCCTACGCCGGGCAGATGAGTCCCACTGACCAGCCCTCTCCTGCCACTTCCCAATGCAGGCCTGGGCCTGCCGCTGTACCCGGCCACTCACGGCTCCCCACCTGCCCCATTCTCCCCCTGGCTCATGCCATGCCTGCACCGGGCATGCCCTCAGCACTGCCTCTGTGCCACCCAGCCCTGTGTCCTGTCACAGCCCCCGGCACTTGTGTGTGTAAGGGCATCAAAAGCCAGTTTTGAAGAACAAATGCAGAAAAGAACACATCAGGTCAGAGTGAACGAGGTCTGAACGACCGTCGAACCCCTGCTCCAGGAAAGACAGCCTAGGACAGGGGAGAGAACAGAGCCTTTTCTCCACTATGCAGCTCCGGGGGCAGCCAGGTGCAGACCCCACCCTGGTGGTACAGCTTTACTGGCTGAAACCCACTGACTTCCTAAGAGACGGAGGATGCAAACAGAACGGACGTTTCCACACACGCGTCTGGCAGTGATTCCCCTCCTGACGGGGGCCAGGCCTCGGCCCTCCAGCCTGCCACTGCTCTGGGGCCCCCGCCCTGACTGCCGAGGCTACAGGGGAGGGTTTCTAGGAAAACACAGCCCACGGGGGCAGCCCATTCAGGGACACGGTGGCTGTCCAGGCTGCAGAGGAGAGCCTGCCCCCAGGTCACATTTCACCTCCAAGAGGAGCAAGCCAGGTTCTCATCCAAAATAAACGCATCAGTGCTGTGTGTTTTGGTCCAGTAGCCCCGCATGCAGCCCTGACCCCCTTTCTCACACTTCAGGCCAGGAGTCTGAGGAAGGCCCTCTGGGCAGGGAAGCAGAGCCCAGCGGTCCAGGCTTCCCTCAAGACTTTCTACGTGTTTTGGGCAGCCCCCATCCCCTGGGCCTCAGTTTCCTTTGCTGTAAAGGAAAGGAAGTGGACTGGAGGGGCTGCTAAATGGCCATGGTCTCTCTCTCTCTTTTTTTTTTTTTTTGAAGATTGGCCCTGAGCCAACATCTGCCACCAATCCTCCTCTTTTTGCTGAGGAAGACTGACCCTGAGCTCACATCCATGCCCATCTTCATCTACTTTATATGTGGGACCCCTGCCACAGCATGGCTTGACAAGTGGTGCACAGGCTGCACCCAGGATCCGAACTGGCAAACCTATGCCCGTCAAAGCAGAATGTGTGAACTTAACCACTACACCACCGGGCCAGCCCCAGCCGTGGTCTCTTCTAGCCCCAGAGAACCATCAGGAATCCCCTGTCAGAGAGCCTCATGATCCAGAGGACGGGCTGGTCTTAGACAGGACCCGGACTTCTCTCTGTCCCAGCCCCCAATATTTGGGACTCCTCACTACCTGACAGGCCTGCCTGGTCTGGCCTGGTTGCCACTTCCCTCAGGAATGAGGGTTTCTCTGCAATAGGCCAAATCCACCCACCCCCCCCCCGAGCCCCTACTGTGTGCCAGGCCTGGGCACTGGGACACAGAGACGAGCCAGACGCTAGTGCTTCCCTCAGGAGCCCACAGTCTGGTGAGCGACACGGACCCTTAAACAAAAGAGGACCCTGGATGGATCAGTGCCAGGACACAGACTCGTCCCTCAAGGACGAGGGAGCATACCTGGCTTCCCTCACCCTTCCTCTAGCCGGTCACTGCCTCCATGAAGCCTTCCCTGCCCCTCCCCACAAGGTTGGCACGCTGGGATCCCGCCCCTGCATCCCTTCCCGTGTGACGTAAGTGCGTCCCGACCTCGGAGGGCAGAGCATGGTGCTAACGCTTCACCTAAGCTCCCAACAGCCTCGCCAGACAGATCCACGAGCCCATTTTACAGGAGGAAACAGAGGCCCCGAAGGTCAAACGACTTCTCCTGAGTAACACACCTAGAAAGAGGCAGACCTGGGATTCGAGGTTGCAGTCCTCAGCCGGGGTTCAGTGATCGCCCCACGCCCCACCTGCGGGGCTGCCCAGAGGCCCGGGGAACCGCACCCGCCAAGGAGCACCCCTCAGCCAGTCTACGCTAAGATGTCAGCGCCAAAACGGCCCTGGAAGGTCAGCTAACCTCAGCCGCCTGCTTCACAGAAAAGGGAGACTGAGGCCCACAGAGAGCAAGGGCTTGTCCAAGGTCACGCAGCCAGTGGCCAAGGCAGGACCAGACCCAGTTCTCCGGGGTCCCCACCAGGCACTCATTCCGCAGTGCCTCGCTGCTGTCTCTTAAAAGCAGTGGGAGCAGGGAGCACTCTCCTTGGCCTCCTGGAAGAGAGGGGACATTTATAAGGACAACTTGGTTTATGAGTCTATGTCCAAGGTTCTCCCTCAGCATTGTTAACCCTGTGGAGGAGATGAGGAAACTGAGTCTGCGAGGTGATAGGGGCCATGCCAGGATTCAAGCCAGGTCAGTCTGGTAAAGCATGGCACTCCCCAGGATGCTGGGCTGCCAGCCTCCACGACACGGCACTTCACGTGTACAGAGATGATTTCATTGGTCCTCACTGAGGCTGTGGCTAGTGACCCATGGCCAGGGCTTCTGAGGCCAGTCAGTGCCCCAGCATCTCTCCTTCACACCAACGCTGGCATCTCAGTGTACCCTCCTCACGGCTGCTTCTCGTTAGAGAACAGGGTGAACAGAAACGGGGCCGGAGGGCCGCCTGGGCTCAGGGCGTGATTTCCCTGAAGTCCGCCTGCTTTCCTCTCGCCCTCTCGCTGCCAGGTTGTGCCGGGTGAGCTGTGGCAGCTCACTGCCAAGCACAGGGACCCCGTCAGCGGGCCGGCCATGAATGAGTGCAGTGTTTGGGACCAGTCAGTAAGATGGATGTTGTTTCGTTTCGGCTCCGCGCACCGTAAACATTCTGGGGCAGACGCAGCTCCAGGTGGCTCGCTGGCTCGCACTTGGCAGCCGGGCCAGGCTGCAAAGGCCCATTAACGTGGACATAAACAAGGAGGGCTGGGGGATGGAAGGCGGGGAGGACGCTGGGGTCTGTCCCACTTTCAGAGACAAGAACACAAAGGAGGAAATCCAGGAGCCAGGCTGGAGGTGGAGGCAGCTGAGCAGGAGGAACGAGGCCCCGCCCAGTTCCAATCCTAGCCCTGACGCTGATCCACCATGTGACCTTCGACAAATCTCACACCTTGTCCAGCCTCAGTTTCCTCCTCTGGAGAAACAGGAAAGGGCTCCACAGTCAGGCTGCACTGAGGCCCTCAGCAATTCTTTATGAATGAGCTGACTGCACGGCAGATGCTTAAGGACAAGGACTACATCCGATCCACTCTGGCCCAGAGGCGAATAGCACAGCCACTCACCTGGGGTGGTCTTGGCCAGGTAACCTAACCTCTTGGAGCCTCCATGCCCCTATGTGTAAAATGCAGATGAACCCTTGTTGTGAAGGTCAAATGAGATGAAGCCCACAGGCATTCAGCGCAGGGCCCGGCGCACCATCAATAAAAGGTCACTCTCGTTCTGCTATTCTGTGTACCCCCAAACCTCACAGCCTCGCCAGGGCTAGGCTCTCAGGATGAAGCGATGGCCAAGGCTGGGGGATGGCCAGGTCTCCCGGGATTCTCCCCTCCTGGTCTGAGATGATCTTTGGATCCCGGACCAAGCACTCAGCCTGCCAGGCGCCCATGTGGGCCTCACAGCCTGGCCCCAGACTTCATGCCCCAGGCCCATGCGGGAGGCCGTCCAACTTGACGAACATCAATTCTCCAAGAGCCAGCTGGCCAAAAATCAACGTGTCAAATGACCAATTCATCAAAAGCCAATTAGCCACAAATTACTTTGCCAAATGGCTACATTCCCAAATTACCCCAACAGTTACCCAAAACTTGTTTATTTTAACCATTTATAAAGATGACAAAAATCTGTGTTGAAGGAGATGGTTTTAGTTTTAGTTAATAAGTTTTCATTTTGTGTTCAGAGCAGCATTTTAAAAAATATTAAACTGGGACTGGTCCGGTGGGGGAGCTGTTCGCGTGCTCTGCTTTGTCAGCCTGGTGTTCTCTGGTTCGGATCCCTGGTGTGGACCTACGCACAACTTATCCAGTTATGCTGTGACAGGCGTCCCACATATAAAATAGAGGGAGATGGGCATAGATGTTAGCTCAGGGCCAATCTTCCTCAGCACAAAGAAGAGGATTGGTGGCAGATGTTAGCTCAGGGCTAATCTTCCTCAAAAGAAAAAAGAAATTAAACTGTTGAAAATCAAGGATCATGGGTTGGTTTAGTCATCTTACTTAGTATTTACTATTCGGTTTATTTCATTACCAGTAACCAAATGTCAATGTTTCATACAGGAAATCTTGAAGTCACACTGTGCAGTAGGTTGAATGGGGGCCCCTGAAAAGGTACGTCCACATCAAATCTCCAGCACCTGGGAATGTGACCTTATTTGGGAAAAAGGTCTTTGCAGATGTAATCAAGTTAAGGATCTTGAAATGAGGAGATTTTCCTAGATTATCCCGGGGGGGCTCAAAATCCAATGAGAAGTGTCCTTACGACAGGCACACAGAGGACAGACATGCAGGGAGGACGGGACGACGTGGCACAGAGGCAGAGACTGGAGCCTCCAGACGAGGAGCGGCAACAGCCACCAGAAGCTGGAACAGGCAGAGCAGGACTGTCCACAGCCAGCACCTGACGCCACACTCTTACACACTTGAGAGAGTCAACGCCCACGGTTTTTAATCCGCTGCGTTTGTGCTAACTTGTTACAGCAGCCTTAGGAAACTAATACACATTTTTTTAATCATTATTTTATACATTTTCTGTTTTACGAACTCATCTTTTTTTTCCTTAGGATTCTTTTGATAATTTCTCAAGAAACTTAGTAACTTTAGTTTGTTTATTTCTAGCAATTAACACACAATGGTGACAAGGCTGCTTCCACTCCTTGGTTTATTTATTGCTTTACCTATCTTTTAGGACGTCTTATGGTTTACAACCAACTTTTTTTACTCTTTCTTTATAATTTCACATTTAAAGTTAAAATGTATCAACTTTGATATCTACTCTTTAAACAAAATTAACGAATCAAATCCAGCAATATACGAAAAGGATAATTCACCATGACCAAGTGAGGCTCAAGCTCAGAAGGCAAGGTTCTAGATCAATCAGCATAATTCACCAAAACAAAAGAGTGAATGAAAAGAGCCAAATGATCAGCTCAACAGACGCAGAAAAAGCAATTCCTATTTGTGATAAAAGCTCGCAGCACACCAGAAACAGAAAAGAACTCCTCAACGTAATAAAGCACGTCAGTGATAAACTTCGCTAACATCCTGCTTCGTGGTGAAACACTGAGTACTTCCCCCAAGATCTTCTGTCCAACATTTTATTAGAGGTCCTATTTAGTGCAGACAGGCAAGAAAAGAAAAGAGCATGAAAATCGGAAAAGAAGCAGCATAACTCTTTATTCTCAGACGACATGATTGTTTACAGGGACAACCCTAAGCAATCTCCCAAAACAAAACCATAGAAAGAATAAGCTAATTTAGCAATGTGGCAGGACACGAGATCAACATAAAAATCAACTGGAATTCTATATACTAGAGGAAATAATGGGAAAATGGAAAAGAGCAATATCACATATAATAATACCCAAAAGAGTAAAATGCTTAGAAACAAAGTTAACAAAAGTTATGTAAGACCTCTACAATGAACACTGTTAAACACTGCTGAGAAAAAGGAAAGAAGACCTAAATAAACAGGGAGAGGTACTACGTTCATGGATGGATGATTCAATATCGTTAAGATGTCTATTCTATCCAAACTGATCTATAAATCTAATGCCATCCCAATAAAACTTCTAGCAGGGTTTTTAGAAAAATTTGACAAGTTGATTCTAAAATAGGTACAAAAACATTAAGGACCTAAAATAGCCAAAACCATACTGAAAATGAAGAAGAGGGCTGGAGGACTGCAGACTCTCTTAGGCCACAGTGGTCAAGACAGCGTGGTGTTACAGAAGGAAAGTGTCTCAACCTAATAAAGGCCATAAATGACAAACCCACGGCTGACATCACACTCAGTGGTGAAAAACGCAAAGCATTTCCTCTAAGATCAGGAACAAGACAACGACGCTCACTCTCCTCACGCCTATTCAACACAGTACTGGGGGTCCTAGCCAGAGCAATTGGGCAAGAAAAATAAATAAATAAAAGGCATCCAAACTGGAAAGGAAGACGGAAAGCTGTCACTATTCGGGGAAACATGATTTTACATACAGAAAACCTTAAAGATCCCACCAAAAAATGATTAGAAAAAATAAACAAATACAGTAAAGTTGCAGGGTACAAAATCAATATACAAAAAATGATTGGGGCGAGCCCCTGTGGCCTAGTGGTTAAGTCTGGTGTGCTCCACTTTGGCAGCCCGGATTTGGTTCTTGGGCGCGGACCTATACCACTTGTCTGTTAGCGGCCATGCTGTGGTGGCAGCACACATAAAAAGAAAAAAAGAGGAAGATCAGCAACAGATGTTAGCTCAGGGCAAATCTTCCTCAGGAAAAAGAAAAAAATTTGTTGCATTTCTATATACACAACAACAAATTAACAGAAAGAGACATCAAGAACACAATCCCATTTACATTCACAACAAAAAGAATAAAATCCCTAGAAAAAAATTTAACCAAAGAGATGAAAGACTTCTACAATGAAAATTATAAGATGTTATTGAAAGAAATTGAAGAAATAGAAAGATATTCCATCTCGTGGATTGGAAGAATTAACATTGTTAAAATGCCCATATTACCCAAAGCAATCTACAGATTCAATGCAATCCCTATCAAAATCCCAATGGCATTTTCCACAGACAAAGAACAGAAAATCCTAAAATTTGTGTAGGACCACAAAAGGTCCCAAATAGCCAAAGCAATTCTGAGAAAAAAGAACAAAGACAGGTATCACACTCTCCAATTTCAAACTATGCTACAAAGCTACAGTAACCAAAACAGCATGGTACTGGCAGAAAAACAGACACACAGATCAATGGAACAGAATCAAGAGCCCAGAAATAAACCCACACATCTATGGAACACACAGTCAGAAAGGAAAGTCTGTTCAATAAATGGTGTTGGGAAAACTAGACAGCCACATGCAAAAGAATGAAACTACACCACTGTCTTACACCATACCCAAAAAATTTACTCAAAATGGATTAAAGACTTGAATGTAAGATTTGAAACCATAAAATTCCTAGAAGAAAACATAGGCAGTATGCTCTCTGACACTGGTCTTAACACATCTTCTTGGATATGTCTCCTCAGGTAAAGGAAACAAAAGCAAAAATAAATGGGACTACATCAAACTAAAAAACTTCTGCATGGCAAAGAAAACCATCAACAAAACGAAAAGACAACCTCCTAAATGGGAGAAGATATTTGTAAATCAAATATCTGATGAGGTTATAATATCCAAGATATATAAAGTACTCATACAACTCAACAAAAAACAAACAATCCAATTAAAAAATGGGCAGAGTATCTGAACAGACATTTTTCCAAAGAAGATACACAGATGGCCAACAGGCACATGAAAAGATGCTCAACATCACTAATTATTATGGAAATGCAAACCAAAACCATAATGAGATATTGTCTCACACCTGTTAGAATGGCCATTATCAAAAAGACAAGAAATAACAAGTGTTGGAGAGGATATGGAGAAGACGGCACTCTCGTATACTGTTGGTAGGAATACAAGTTGGAAAACAGTATGGCGATTCCTCAAAAAATTAAGAACAGGACTACCATATAATCCAGCCAGTCTACTTCTGGGTATTGTATGCCTGAAACTTATATAACGTTATAAACCAAAGTTACCTCAATAAAAAAAAAAGACAGTGTAGTGCTGGCATAAGAATAGACATACAGGGGCCAGCCCAGTGGCATAGTGGCTAAGTGCGTGCCATCTGCTTCAGCGGCCTGGGGTTTGTGGGTTCCGATCCTGGGTGCGGACCTACACATGACTCATCAAGCCATGCTGTGGCAGCATCTCATATACAATATAGAGGAAGACTGACATAGATGTGAGCTCAGGGGCAATCTTCCTCAAGCAAAAAAAGAGAGGAAGATTAGCAACAGATGTTAGCTCAGGGCCAATCTTCCTCACACACACACAAAAAGAATAGACATATAAATCAATGTAACAAATAGAAAGTCCACAAATAAACTCACCATAGTAAATTGATTTTTCACAAAGGTGCCAAGACAAACCAGGGAAAGAAGTCTTTTCAACAAATCTTGGTAAAACAACTGGACAACTCAAAGGAAAAGATGAGCCTTGACCCTTATCTCACACCATACACAAAAACTAATTCACAACGCATCATCACCTACACTGAAAGACAAAACCATAAAAGTTCTGGAGAGAGCACACCTCGGGCAGGCAAAGGTTTCTTAGATAGAACACAAAATGTAGGAAACATAAAAGAGAAAGGGATAAACTGGACTGATTTGAAATTAAACATCTTTGTTCTTTGAAAAACACCATTTAGAAAATGACAAGGCAAGGCAGAGACTGGGAGAAAATACTCCCCATGGATATACCTAACAAGGCGTGTATCCCGAATATATAAAGAATTCTTACAACTCAAAGGATAAACAACCCAACCGAAAAATGGACAAAGGACTTGAATAGATGCTTCCGGAAGGAAGATATGCACATGCCACTGCTCATATGAGAAGACACAAACACACTCTACATCTTTAGTCCTCGGGGAACTTAAAATAAAACCGGGGGTCCACAGCCACCCCAGCTGCTGGGACATTGGAACTGGACGCCCACCGCAGGGCTGCTGACTGCTGCTGTGACGAAGGGTTATCTTCTTGCTGGCCGGTTCCGAAGAGAAAACAAAATCCAAGACGAGTGGCAGCTCCAGGTCTGGATGACACACCTGGCTTCACCGTATCGACCTCCTTTTCCTGCTTCTGAGTAGGAAGGAGTCAGCAAAACCTCCTAGAAGCAAAACCTCCTAGAAGAGATGACTCTTGAGCTGATCCTGAAAGATTATTTGCCAGGAAGACAGGGCAAGAAGAGCGTCAAAAGTGCTCAGACCACTACCCATCCAGACACAACACTAGGTGGGATGTGGGAGCTGTGAGTACCTCAGAGCTGGGACGGGAAGCCCAGGAAGTAAGCTGAGTAGGGGCTGGGGCAGGTGGGGCCTGGTGGACCACACCAGTAACCCTGGACTTTGTCCTCTGTCATGACGGAGTCATAGATTCTATCCCTCGGCCCAGCTCTGGACCAAATCTCAATATGCAAACCATATTCACTCATTCACTCTTCACTTACTCAAGTCTTCACGCAGCAAACATTCACTGCACACCTACTGTTGCCATTCTTGTCTCTCAAGCCTAGAGAGCACCTGCATTCCCAGCCCTGGCTCTGTCTCTGGGATAGACAGACACCAGAGCGTGAGCTCCTCTTGTGTGCCAGGAGCTGCGGCTGATGCTGTATATGCAAAATCTTATTTAATCCTCACGTCTTCCCCATTTTGCAGATGAAAAAATAAGAGGCTCAGAGAAGACACTGATTCAAACCCAGGACTATCTGACTCCCACCCATCTGTGCAGAAACAGTGCCCCAGTACAGGCTGCGGGCCAGGCCCTGTGACAGCACAGGTGGTGAGCACAGGTGGCCACAATGCTGGCCTTGAGGAGCTCATAGCTGCCTGCCCATGACTGCCTCTCCCATCAGAGAGGGAGCCACCTTCCATCACAGAGGTCCAGGCAGGCCGCCAGATGCCCAGGCTGAGTGACCTTGGACTTGGTCTCACTGACTCCCTTCTCTAGCCACTCACGACAACGGATGCTCTGTCCCTTTGCCTCCTAGGGGAACCACCAGGCCTGGAGTAGGGGCTGCTCCCGGGAATGGCAAAGGGGGCAGGGTATAGTGCTAAGATCTAGTCCTCTCCACTCCAAGCCCACACCTCTCTTTGGTGTGATCAGACCCCGGCCAAACACGGAAATGCCCATTAGAGCAGCTAGTGGGGTTGTTAATCCAGTTAGAGGCAAGGCAAATAAATAAACAGCAGACACAACCCGTAACTTCTCCAGGAGGCAGCCTCCCCAGCCCCTCTCTGGAGCTCCCGCCACGTCTGTCCTCGGCAGTCGGGCAACCACAGGGTCTGTACACTGCCACCTCACCCCAGGAACCCCCACTTCTGCTCTAAACACTCTTCAGTGGCCCTGCTCCCTGGGCCTGCTGGTCCTCCGCTTGCGTCTGGGGATCCCTGAGTCCTCTGCCTCCTCATAGTCCTTCATTGCTCTGCTGCTGCCACACCCACTGTTATGGACTGAATGTTTGGGTCCCCCAAAATTCCTACGTTGAAACAGTACCTCCAATGTGATGGTAGAAAGTGGGGTCTTTGGGAGGTTTGTAGGGTCAGATGAGGTCATGAGGGTGAAGCCCTCATGAATGGGATTAGTGCCCTTAAAGAGTCACGAGAGAGCTTGCTTCTCTCTGCTCTCCCCATGAGGACACAGCGAGAAGACAGTCGTCCACGAACAGGAAGTGGGTCCTCGGCAGATAGGGAGTGGGCCGGTGCCTTGATCTCCGACTTCCCGGCCTCCAGAACTGTGAGAAATAAATCTTTATTGTATTTTTGCAATAGCAGCTGAACGGACCAAGAACCCATCTTGTCCTCAAACACACGTCGGGAGCCTTGCTTTTCTAGTCTCTGGTTGCTCTTACCCCAGGTCTGCGCAGCTCCTCGTCACCTTTCAAGTCTCTGCAAATGCCACCTCACCAAGGAGCTGTCCCTGCCGCTTTGGGAGGCTCGCTGTCACATGTCCCCTTTGACCATCTACACAGCACTTGTCATCATTTAAAAGCACCTTCTTTCTTCGTTCACATCTTTACTTTGGGCTCTCACAGGGCATGGCCTTGGTCCGTTTTGGTCACCACCCAGGTCCGAGAACACTGCCTGGCTCATACAGGGATTCAACAAATACCTGTCCCATGCTCGAACTGAACCCTGTGAGGCCCAGCTTAAACGATGCATCTGTAGCGAGACCTCCCTGGGCACCCCTGCTCACCTCCCTCAGAGGTGCAGGCCTTGCCATTCGCCCCCTCATCTCTCTCCCTCTAGTGCCCAAAGGCAAGGCCGTGGCTGATTCATCTCCACATCCGGCCCCTGCCACGGGGGGCTGGCCTTCCAAAAGGGCCGAATACATTTTCACTGAATAAATAAATGAACGTAATTCAGCTTCCCCACCTGTGATAAATTCGGAAAGGCTTTGTAAACTGTAGGGAGCTGTGCACACACCACCGTCCCCCCCCCCCCCATTCTCCAGAGCCTGCCAGTCACAGGGCCTTACCACACATGCTGAACCGAATCCTGTGCAGTTTCTGTCTATACCCTAACTCCAGGTCCACGACCAAGCCATGCGTTGGAACCGTGCAGCCCCTACCACAGTTGGCGTGAGTCTTGAACAACTCATTACCTGAGCAGCCCGGGAGGCAGAGGTTAAGAAAACCAGGGGGCTGAGGGCTCGGCTGCCCTGGGAGGGGAGGTGGGAGAGGTGCCTGCACATGTGAGGAGCAGATGGCCAGCCCGGTCGATCGGGAAGGCTCTATTTCAGTGACAATTCATTTTCAGTAATTATCCCTCTCTCCTTTAAAGTCACCTAAGGCAGCCCTTGTGGGCACAGCGAACCTCTTCCCTGGGCGAACTTTCAAGCTATTTGCACTTTTAGAGATGCGTGGAATTAAAAGCAGATGTGGCAGATTGAGCCTCCCGCTCCCCACTCCATCTCTGACTTTCCCCTGCCGGCCCAGTGTAAATGTTTTTAAAATGGGACCCCGGTACCAGACACGTCAAACAGCTGAATTCAAGGTAAAGTAGGCTGCCAGCGGGGAAGACGGATGAAATTTAAAATCCCTTTCGACAGATTAACTAGAGACACTTTGAAGCCATAAATCATGCAGACAGTCTAGAAGAAGCTAATAATGGATTTCGGTTTTGTTCATATTTATTATCTCGAAGAGATAGCAGAATGCAGGGCCAATGCGCCTGGCTGGGAAATCCACTGGGGACTTCCTAAGGCTGATTATCAACCAGACAAGAAGTGGGACAGCGAGGGAGGAGGGACATAAGGAGCAGCATCGATGATGGACCTGCTGTGTGCCAGGCACTGGGCTTGGCGTGACTTGTTTTGTTCAAGCCACAATGCCAGCCATGTGAAGAAGACAATGCTGTCCCCATCTTATGGATGAGGACTCCAAGAAGCTCCAAGATCACTTGTTCCAGGCTGTATCGCCTGGTCTCCCTGACTCTAAAGCTCTGCTCTTCCCACCCAACAGCATGTAGGAAAAGAGACAGCCTAACGCAAGAGCACAGAGGACCTGAGAGAGAGATGGACAGCAGACAGATTGACAGACAGCAAGGGCATGAGCTTCTGCGCCCGAGGGGCCAGTCCCCCACGTGACCTGTGCACTTTTCCACCACAGGTCCTTTAGCCTTACTGTGCACCGCCCCCCAACCTGGGGGTCCTTCAGAGGTCATTTCCAGAACTCAGGTTCATGTCAGCACCTGGCCTGGGTCTCTGACCTCAAGAACATGCCCTGAACAACAGCATTTTTTTTTTTTTGCCTTATTTATCACCAGAGGGCTTGCCTCAAATAAATATGATCTTATCCATCCCTGTGTCCTCCCATAGCCACACAAGAGATGCTCGATGCTGTTTTAGCCAAATTCCCTGATGCCCAGCACCCTGAACACCAGCATCACATCTACCAAGGGAAGGGGGATGGATGGCCAGGAGAGGAAGCTCGTATTTATGGAGCCCCTCACTGATTCACTCGACAAACATGCTTTGAGTGCCCACTCTGTACAGCAGCAGGGTCAGAACCAGGAACCAGACACAGTGCCCACACGGAGCTTGCACCCAAGTAACTGGCACTTTATATACTAATTTAACCCCATCAACCGGAGGGAGGGAACTGGCCCCACCTACCAGACAAGGAACCTGAGGCTCAGAGGGTGCAGCTGTGCTCAGGTGGGATGCGCACCCTGGCCGCCCGCTGCCACGCTGCTCCTCCGGCGCAGGTCCTCCCTGCACCATCAGAGCCCCACCCCACTCATCAACTGAGCAGATCCAAATACTGTGTGCTGAACACCAGGCGGCCAGGGGTGCAAAATGCAGGCTGGGGACAAGATGGATGTAATGATCAAAGGCTCAAACACAGGGGCAGGACACAACATTCTGAGAGGTGAGAAGCAGGAGCCGTCAGGGAAGCTTCCCAGGGCAAAGGGCAGAGTCCTGGCTCTCCCCTTTACAACTCTCAATGACTCCTCCTCCACAGCAGTGGGCCCCAAACTCTCTGACACATGAAAATTACCCGGAGGACTTTTGAAAAACAGATCTGGGCCCTGCCCTAGATATATCACATCAGCATCTCAGGGGACATGGGTTGGGAAGCTGTACTTTTATGAGCTCCATCTGCTCCAGTGGATCCTGCAGCAGCCTGGTGCCAGCCCTGCCCAGTGTTTGGCCACCATCAAACTTCAAGAGAAAGTCTCACCTCCTTCGCCTGACACATTCAAAGCCCTTCACAGCCTGGTTCCAAACCATCTATCTGGTCTGATCCGCCAGGACTGCACGCATGTGTGTACATACACACACACACAGACACACACACCCCCAGTCACACAGTCCAGGCCTAACAGCTATTCACCATTCCCCTGATGTACCCTGAATGTACCCCTCTACCCCCATCCCATGCTTTCTGCTGACCCCTCTCCTGAAATGCCTTTCTACCCACTTCAACCTGGTGAACTCACTCCTACTTATCCTTCAAGGCCCAGCTCATACGTCTCCTCCCTGCAGCTCTCCCAGATCTCCTCTGTGCTTCACAGCCTCGTGACTAAGCCCCCACGGGACCCAGCTCCCCATAACTGGACAGTTGGCTCCTCAGGGCTTCCCTCTGGTGCCCCCTCTAGCCTGACTTCCCAGCCCAGCGCCTGGCTCGGATGGTGCCCTGGAAACGAATGAGACAAAGAGGGAAGGGGAGGCATCACCGAGCTCCTTGCTCCACTCTCCCCGCCGTGCTGCAGCCACACTGGCCTCGTCGCACACTGGGAGCTTGCTCCTCCTCTGGGCCTTTGCACGAGCTGTTCCCTCTGCCTGATGTACTCTGCCCTGGTGCTCGTGGATGGCTGCTTCCTGCCACTCAAATCTCAATTCCGGCAAGAGGCCTCCCCTGATCTCCCCCAGACCCTGTCACTCACTCTTCCCCCACATGCTTCTTCTCTCTTCTTAGCATACACCGTTACCTACACGGCATTCTATCTGTTCACTGTCTGTCTGCCCCACTTGCACACAAGCTCCACGAGGCAGAGACTCTCTCCGGACTCAATAAATATTTGTTAAATCAAATGGACTCGGGAAAGCCTGGAGCACCTTCTTGATCACTCCTGCGCACACGCACGGGCCTTGAGAAAGCCGTCCTAGACCAGCCAGTATGGGAGCCTCGGGTTTTCCCTTCCCAGACACATACATACATATATATGGCTAATGGCACATGTTCATTTCTGATGAATTTGGGAGAAAAATTTTCAATAATTAAAAAAAATTCCATAATCCCATCTCTCAGACTGCTTAGATATTTTCCTTTTTCTCTATTTTGTTAAAATACACATAACATAAAATTTACCGTCCTAACCATTTTCAAGTGTGCACCTCAGTGGTATTAAAGACACTCACACTGTTGTGCAGCCATCATCACCACCTGTCTGCATAACCCTCTTCATCTGGCAAAACTGAAACTCTGTCCCCATTAAACAACAACTCCCCATTCTCCTCTCACCTCAGCCTCTCGAAACCACTGTTCTACTTCCCCTCTTTATAATTTGACAACTCCAAGTACCTCAGATGAGTGGAATCATACAGTACTGGTCTTTTTGTGACTGGCTTATTTCACTTGGCATAACGTCTTCAAGGTGCATCCATGTGCAGCATACTGCAGAATTTCCTTCCTTTTTAAGGGTGAATAACATCCCATTGTACGTATATACCACATTTTGGTAATTCATTCATTGGTCGATAGACACTTGGGTTGATCCCTCAGACTGCTTAGATTTAGATATTGTGGAAATTAATAAGAAACCTTAACTAAACTGGAGTCCGGAAGGCCTGTGCGGGGAGCTCTCACACCCTATCACGCATCATCAGTTACATCACACAGAAAGAGATGGTTGATTGCATTTCCAACAGCAAGTACACTACTTCACTACTGAAGGAAGACATCTCTCCCCACCTGGCAATAGCCCAGCCAATGAGAGATGCCATAGCCCAGCCAACGAGAAATGCCACAGCTCAGCCAATGAGAAATGCTGCAGCCCAGCCAATGAGAAATGCTGCAGCTCAGCCAATGAGAAATGCTGCAGCCCAGCCAACGAGAAACGCCACAGCTCAGCCAATGAGAAATGCTGCAGCCCAGCCAATGAGAAATGCCACAGCTCAGCCAATGAGAAATGCCACAGCTCAGCCAATGAGAAATGCTGCAGCTCAGCCAATGAGAAATGCCACAGCTCAGCCAATGAGAAATGCTGCAGCCCAGCCAACGAGAAACGCCACAGCTCAGCCAATGAGAAATGCCACAGCTCAGCCAATGAGAAATGCTGCCGCTCAGCCAATGAGAAATGCTGCAGCTCAGCCAATGAGAAATGCCACAGCTCAGCCAATGAGAAATGCTGCCGCTCAGCCAATGAGAAATGCCACAGCTCAGCCAATGAGAAATGCTGCCGCTCAGCCAATGAGAAGCTGTTGCCACCCTGAACTGTTACTTTCCCCCAATGGACTTTCCTTTACAACAGTACCTCCTTCTACCCCTTTTTCTCTGTAAAGGCAGCTCCCCTTCCTTGTTCATTAGCTTTGCTTGTGGCATGCCATAGCATGCACATCCCAAGTTGTAGTTCTCTTGGCTATTCCTGAATAAACTCATTTTGAGGCTTTTCAAATCAACAATAGGTTCATTTTTTTCACTACACCTATGTGTGTGATTGTGTCTGTGTACACAGACACATACACACACATATATACATATACAAATATTTAACATCTTACCACATATTGACATTTGTTTAGTATTTGTTACACTACATATCAAATACATTTTTCCCTTGTCACTAAGAATTCTTCAACCTCCCCCCCCAGCTTTGAATGGCTGCATAGTACTCTGTCACAGGACCACACCATAATCTACTTAGCGATGCCCTGTCATTAGACATTTCGCTTGTTTCCAATTTTTTGCTATTATAAATAATGCTGTGATGAGCACCCTTGCACATAAATCACTGTCTGCATCTCCGAATGCTTCCTCGGGATAATTTCCAAAGAGAGGAATTCCTGGGTCAGAGGGATTGAATATTTTCCAGGCTCATGGGACTCACTGTCAAACTGCCCTCCAGAAAGACGTTCCCAATTTACACTCCCACTAGTGACCGGTCAGGGGCCAACCTCAGTGCACACTGCAACCATGAGCAACAGGATTTCCTTTATCTTTGCTAATTCGTGAGACTGAAATGATACTTCATTTTTATTTGGATTTTATTACTAGCGGGGGAAAATACTTGAAGATACTTTTTGGCCATCTGTATTTCTTCTTCTGTCAACTGCCTGTTCCTGTCCTTTCTCCATTTTTCTTAACATTTCGGGGTGGCTTTTCTTATGTATTAAAGATATGAGGCTTGCTGTCTGTAACAAATAATCTTCTCAATTTGTTTACTGCCTCTTATTGTTGTTTATAACCTTTTACATGTGAAAATGTCCTAAATTTTCATGTAGTCATATCTACAGTCTTTAGCTGAGATCACTTCCATGGGCTTTCAGTAAAGCAAGTTCTTTTCCAACCAGACATAAGATAAATATTCCTCTATAATACCTTCTAATTTTTTGTGTGGCTTCATTTTTCACACTTAACTCCTTAATCCATCTGGAATGTATTTTGCAGGATAATGTAGGTGAGAATTTAAGTTTATTTTTTTCCCCAAATAGTTAACCAATTGTCCCCATCTGTGTTATTTTTTTCAAGATCCGTATGGCAGGGTTTCTACCATCTCCCTAAGTAGCACACCACAGCCTAATAAGAATCACAAATATCACATGTGCATACTTACACTTTACAAAACATTATTCATTCATCATTCATTCATCACGTTTTTGTTGAGCGCCTGCTATGCACGAGGGACTATTCTAAGTGCTAGGAATTTATACCGTGGTGCATAAAACAGATAATAATCTCCGCTCTCGTGGAGCACACCTTCTAACGGGGGACGTGAAATAAATAAGTAAATTATACAGGATGCTAGTGATAAGGGGAAAATAAAACAGGAGGTGAGGGAAGGATGCACTTCCACACAGGACATCCAGGGAAGGCCTCCCTGAGAAGTGTCACTGGATAAAGACACTGATGCAGGTGAGGGATTGGGCCATGTATATGTCTGGGCTTGCAGGGAGGTCATTCGAGGCAGAGGAAACAGCCAGTGCCAAGGCCCTGAGGCAGCAGGAGAGCTGACATGTTCCAGGATCAGCAAGAAGCCAGTGTGGCTGGAGCGGAGTGAGCCTGATGGAAAAAAGGAGGAGCTGAGACCAGAGGAATGAGGGTGGGTGTGTGTGTGTGTGTGTGTGTATCATGTAGGGTCTTGCTGGCCTTTGCTCAGATCTTGCTTTACCTCCACATTGGATGAGATGCGGAGTTTGGGTGAGTTTTAAGCAGAAAAGCAACATTACTAGTGTTTTAACACAGGGTGTGTCACCCCAGCACTACTGACACGTAGGGCTGGATAATTCTTTGCTCTGGGGGCTATCTTGTGCATTGCAGGATGTTTAGCAGCATCCCCAGCAGCCTGTGTGCGTGCGTGCACACACACACACATCCAATTGTGACAACCCTAAGAATGTCTCCAGACATTGCCAAATGTTCCCTGGGGGCAAAACGGCCCCAAGTGAGAACCACGGCTTTCACAGTTTCACTCCGGCCACTGTGCTGATGGGGGCGAAGACAGGGACAGGGGAACCAGCAAAGAGGCTCCAGCAATTAATCAGTGAGAGACGATGGTGGGGTGAGAAGTGGCGGATTCTGGACATACCGTGGGTGTAGAGGCATCGGGATTTACTACAGATCAGCTACAGGGAATGAGAGAAAGAGAAGAGTCAAGGATGATGCCAAGAGAGATCAGCAAGGATGGAGTTGCCACTTCCTAAGATGGGGAACACAGGAGAAGAACCATGCTCTCAGGGGCTCAGCTTTGGTGATGCAAGTGTGAGACACTTTTTAGACAAGCAAACGGACATGGTGACTAGCAAGTGGATTTACAGGTCTGCAGTTTACGGGCTGGATCAGGGCCTGGGACATAACTTGGGATCAATAGCAAATTAATGGTGTCTGAAATGAGACCACCCAGGGAGCGAGTATGAACAGAAAAGAAAACGGTCCAAGGACTAGGCGCTGGGTGCACCAATGTTTAGCGGTCAGGAAGCCGAGGAGCCATGGCCAGGGGAGAAGGAAGAGTCCTGAGGCTGTGAGGGAAGTGTTTCAAGGAGGAGAGAGAGATGGACTACGCCCAAGGTTGCTGACAGGACAAGGAAAATGAGGACTGAGACTTGTCCACTGGATCTGGCCACACGGAAGTCACTAGAAACCTTGACAAGCGCCGTCTGGGGGTGAGGGTGGAGTGAGGGCCTGACTGGAGTTCATTCACGAGGGACCGGGAGGAGAGACACTTGAGATGCCGGGCACAGGCAGCTCTTTCATTTTGCTGTAATGGGTTCTCTGACTCCCCCTGAGCTCCTCTGACATCCTCTCGCCCGGCCCAGCAGCGCCTCCCATAACACCAGCGTGTGCAGTGCAACCTCACACGCCCAGCCCTACAGTGGGGAGTGGGTAACGCTCCTGGAGCAGCTCAATACTGCACTCCTGCACTGGCTCCCTCGCCCTGGTTCACGCCCCCATCTCTCATTCCCTCCCAGGATCACCTCCCAAGGAAACCACCCGCACCAGAGCAGGACAGTATCTGCCTTCAGGGGAAGCCAGGCAAGACAACTGGGAAGGAGAGAAAGGAGGAGGAGGCAGATATGGAGTCAAAAGAGGGCTTTGGTTTTGGTTTTTTTAAGATGTTAAGGGCCAGCCTGGGGTTACAGTGGTTAAGTTCATGCACTCCGCTTCAGCGGCCCAGGGTTCACCGGTTTGGATCTTGGGCGTGGACCTACACACCACTCATCAAGCCATGCTGTGGTGGCAACCCATATACAAAATAGAGGATGACTGGCACAGATGTTAGCTCAGGGACAATCTTCCTCAAGCAAAAAGAGGAAGATTGGCAACAAATGTTAGCTTAGGGCCAATCTTCCTCACCAAAAGAAAAGAAATTTCTTCCTTGAATGTTGGGTAGAAGTCACTGGAAAAGTCATCTGGACCTAGAGTTTTCTTTGTGGCAAGATTTTAGACTATTTATTCAATTACTTTAAGGCCTATAGGACTATTCAGGTTCTCTATTTCTTCTTTAATCAGTTTTGGTAAATTATATTTCCCTAGGAATTTGTCCATTTTGACTACATTTCAAAATTATTGTCACAAAGATATTCATAATATTGTCTAAACATCACGACATTACCTGTAGCATCAAGTGTTGTCTCATTTTTCATTCCTGATATTAGTTACTTGTTCCTCCTCATTCTTTCTTGTGATGTCAGTTATTTGTCAATCTTATCTTTTCAAAGAACCAACTTTAGACTAATTTACTGATCCTCTCTGTTGTGTGTGTGCATGTGTGTGTATATGTTCTATATTATTGATTTCTGCCCATATCTTTATAATTTCTCTGTTTCTGCTTTATTTTCCTCTTCTTTTTTAACATCTTGAAATGGATATCTAGCTCATTAAATCTCAACACTTCTAACAAACGCATTTAAAACATTAAAAAACATAAATTTTTCTTAAGTACTGCTTTAGCAGCATCCCACAAGTTTTTATATGTAGAATTGTCATTATCAATCAGTTCAAAATATTTTCTAATTTCCATTACATTTTTGACCCATGGTTATGGGGCATATTTCTTAATTTCCAAACATGTGAGATTTCTAACTGTCTTTTAGGTTGTAGTCAGAGCCGTTCATTTCAGCCCTTTGATGTGTAGGGAGACTTGCTTTGTGGCCCAGCACACGATCAGTTTTGTAAATATGACTGTGACCCCTCCTCTCGCTTACTCAGAACAACACCATTCCAGCAAGCCTCCCCTCTCCTTCCTGCATCAATTTTTGCCTCCTTCCTGGGTCATTCCCATCAGCATACAAGGCTGCTATTATTTTTAACATCTTCTTCTTCTTCTTCTTTTTTTTTTTTTTTGCTGAGGAAGATTGTCACTGAGCTAACATCTGTGCCAATCTTCCTCTATTTTGTATGTAGGAAACCCCCACAGCATGGCTTGATGAACAGTGTGTAGGTTTATAGCCGAGATCCAAACCCACAAACCCTGTGCTGCCAAAGCAAAGCATGCAAACTTAACCACTATGACACTGGGCTGGCCCGAAGGAAGAAATAATTCTAATCTTACACTTACTCTTCCAGAAACTAGAAGAAGAGGGAATACTCCACAATTCATTGTATAAGGCTAGGAAAACTCTGATAGTAAACCTTAAAAAGGACAGCCTGAGGAAGCAAAGTTACAAGTTAATTTCATTCAGGAACATAGATGGCAAAATTCTAAATAAAATATTAACAAATTGAATCCAGCTGTATGTAAATGGGAAAAATACATGATGGCCAGGTTGGGTAGATCCAAGGAATTCAAAGTTGGTTTAACATTAGAAAATCATTTAATGTGATTCACCACATTATCAGAAACCAAATAATACAAGCATATCAATAATTGCAGAAAAAGCATTTGATAAACTTCAACATCCATTCACGATTTAAAAAGAAAACTGTTAGCCAGTCTGGAAAAGCAAAGAACTTCCTTAACATGATGTATTTATAGAAAGTCAACAGTAAGTCTCACAGTTAGTGGTAAGAGGTTGAAGCTCTCCCTTTGACACTGGAAGCAGACAAGGATGCCCTCCATCCTTCCTTCCATCCTCCATCCTCCACTTCTCTTATATTACATATTATAGTCTATGTAATAATTTTATATATTATATTCTGGAGGTCCTAAGAACGGAAGGGCAAGAAAAAAGAAATACAAAGATTTAGGATGTTGAATACAGCTGACAGCCACACCCAGGTTCCTCTGCTTCCAGCCCACACAGAGCGCTCTGCCGGATTCCAACCTGAGCTTCACCTGTCTTCAGTCCTCCCCTGCTGCCTCCCTCCATCACTCAGCAAGTGCTGGCCTTCTGTGAACCACTCATCGCCTGACATTTCTGCCTCTCGCTGCTCTGCACCTGTGTGTGTTCTGACTCTCCTTCCCCACAGACTGCATTCTGGGGGCAGGGACCACCCCCTACAGCTCCATGAGCTGCATGTCCCGACCTCAGCTCCTTCAGTCCCCAGTGGGCAGGACCAGGTCTGCCTCACCTGCGGCCCTAGCTCCTCCCACGAGGCAGCCCTGGCAGCGCTCGCTGAACGTGAATGGAACGTGACGTAGACCACAGCGGGACCCTCTCCCAGGCGGGGCCTTCCTCCCTCACTGACACATACCAGCTTCTTGCTTTCTTCCTTAAGAGGCCATTCCCGCAGCTCTGCACAGAGCAGCTACTTTATACTGGCCCTACGCTGGGTGGGCCCTGGGGACCAAAGGGGCACACTGAGACCCAGCCTCTCCCTAGTGCACTGACAATGGCCACAGGGGGCGATAGGAGCAAGAAGGTGCCCGACCCAGCCTGTAAGGTCAGGGACGCTTCCTGGAGGAGGGGACTTCTGAACTAGAGACAATAAGTGGGTGTTAGTGTCTGAAGGAGGGTGGAGGTGGGAGGATGTTTGGCACTGGGGATCTACAAGTGGGTCCCTGCGGGTAGAGACTGTGAGAGTCAGCAGGGAGCAATGAGACCAGAGACAACGCTCCTATAGTGTATGAAACTGCACACCCTCCCCCCAGAAACACGCATGAACACATTCACAGACGGTGCACACACCTCGAAGCGCCCTGGTTCTAAGAACCTGGACTATACCCTGAGGACGGCAAAATCGAACAGTTCCAGACTTACGGGAGGCAAGTACAACTCAGCTTTGTCTGCAGTCCACTTTCACCCATGACCTTGGCCAGAATCCAAAATAACTACCCCAGGGCCAAGGTTGACCTCCCAGCTGGCAGAGACACTCTACTTTCAATGTGCGAGGGTCCCGCAAAAGCCTTGGCTCATGGCACTGGGCAGAGCTCGCCTGAGACAGGCCTTGCCGTGACTCCGTCACCGGGAGGAAAATGTCATCACCCCCCATGAGCACCAGCACAGCTAACAGAGTTGCTGAGCACCCACCATGTGTCAGGCAGTGACGAGCAGACAGGTGCCAAACAGGCCGGGGAGAGAAGATGCCCCTGAAACAGGACACACGTGAGCAGAGGCCATGGGCCTGAGAAAGCGTAGTGTTCAGGGGGCCCGGCGGGAGGATCCAAGGCCAGGACCCTGACTGCACGTGCATGGGAGAAGCTGGCCCCTGCGGGCCAGACCCCAGAGCTTGGACGCTACCCTGAGGGTGGGAGAGAGCCAGGATCCAATGTGGGCTTAGAGAGATCACTCTGGTTGGGTGTGAAGAAGGATCCATAACCACAGTGGTACCTGCCACACTGTGCTCAAGGCAGGCCCTGACCCGAGAGAGGCAGTGTGTGGGCAAGGGGGCCAGGAAGTGCATCTCTGGGGAAGGGCGGTTTCCTCATTTCTTTTCATTTTGACAAAATCCACCAAGGCCTGCTTGGTGCTGCACACCGAAACTCCAGAGGCCAGAGCGCCGGCCGGCTTGTTACAGTCACTGCAACTATAATGGGTGTCGGCTGCAGGAAGGAAAGACGGAGCAAAACAGATATTGGCCCAAAGGGACAGGCTTCCTGTGGGTCGGCTGAGGCCCAGCTGGTCAGGAGTCCAGGGCCCTGCCTCAGCTGACAGATGAGGCCGAGGCCCACACAGGGTGAACCAGGGGCCACTGCAGAGTCAGAGTCTAGAAGTGGCCACACCAGTCCTGAACCTGGTCTGTCCCCGCTCTTTCCCCAGCCTGGCTGCCTCCCAACCCCGGCAGGCCACTGAGGCAGCACAGAGCAATGGCGAGGGCCCGGGAGTCAGGGAGCAGGGAGTCCTGTGTCCATGCAGCAACGGCACACCACTGCGTGGCCCTGGCCAGCTCACCTCTCTGCTGCCTGGGGCCAGACAGCTGTCAGTAACCCCTTTCCAACCCTAAAATTCCAGAGGCCACAGAAGGGATGGACAGAAGGAGCCGATGGACATAAACCCGGGAGTGGCCCCGGAGGGCGGTAGTCAGGTGGCCACTGGAAAAGTTGGGACCTGACCGGGGGCTAGACAGCAGAGGCAGCAACACTAATGGGAAGGGGGGCTGCTGGGGTCCCAGGTCTGGTTCGACTCACCAGAACATCTCAGGCAAGTCATAGCCCCCTCGGTGCCTGGACATCCTCATCCACAAACTGGGGGTGGAGGTGGAGGGTAGAGGCAACGAATTGGACCAGTGTCCGAGGCCTTTAGCTTCTCACTGACAGCACGAGCCCCAACATCAAAGGACTGAAACCAGAGTCTGCCACTGGGAACTGTGTGACTTTGAGCAAGTCCTAATTCCCTCTGAGCCTCAGTTTCCTCATCTGTAGAATGGGGATAATAACACCTCCCCCCCAGGGTTGTTCTAGAGATTGAACTACACCAGGTGACACAGAGGAGCCACAGGATGATGACCGTGCTCCCCAGCACTACAGCAGGGAGCCCCAGGAGGCTGGGGGCGGGCGTGGCCCGCGGGCTTCACCAGGCCTGGCTGCCTCTCCCAGCGTCCCAATGACACCAAGTCTGCCCCCCTCAGTCCAGGCTGCTGGGGAAAGCTCAGGCCCACAGCCGGGCTTCCCCACCTCATTTGGGGGCGTTTTCCTGGCCCCCGAGGGCTGCTCTCCTTCCCAGTTCCCCTCGGCCCTCATGGTGGCAATTCGGAGAAGCCTGCCCATCTCCTCGGGGCTGGCAGGAGGAGCCCCATAAATCAGTCAGTAAATTCCAAGCAGATGCACGCGCTGTTTGCGTTGGAGCCCGGGCCCCTCCCTGCGGTTGCCGGGAAGCCAGACTCTCTCAGGTGATTCACCCCTGCTGCATGCACCGGAGGGTGACGACAGTGTTTGCTTTCCTGTCTTACCTCGGAGCCTCGGAGACAGGGTGGGGTTTTTCCAGCCTTCCATCCCTGCCGGCAGCAACCAGGCTCACTCTGTGCATATTTATAGACCCCCCGCCCGGCTTGGGGAGGCCGCCAACGGCCTCAGCACTGCCGGGCTTCCCGGGCTTCCAGCGCCTTCTTCCCAGTCTCCACCCTCCGCTAGCCCAGTGGACCAGGGGCGGGGGTGTGGCTAGAAGCCAGGGCTTTGCTGCCTGTGGTCCAAGGTCCCAACCCCAGGGCTGACACTTTGCTGAGCCTCAGGTGATACTTCTGTTTTGTAAACAGGGATAATACACTTAACAGGCCATAATGAGGCGAGATTTAAGTTAAAATAATAGACATGAGTAGCTTACAGGGCCCAGCACATTTCAGATATCTGATATATGGTCACTATCAGTATTAATAATATCATGAGCGCTGGGAGAAGGGACACAGCTCGCCTATGACAAGGTCACAGTGCAGTCAGAGGAGCTCGGCCGTCCAGCTCAAGTCCACGCTGGGCTCAGCTTTCTCTGCAGCCTCCACAGATCAACGAGCCCTCCCTCAGTCCAGGGGGCACCAGGACAGGCAGGCAAGAAGAAAAGGAAAGGAATATGCACCGCAGTGAGTGTCCTGTGTCCCAGGCCCCACCCCACGAAGCAGGGGCGTGACAGTGTCGGAGCTGAGCTGCCTGTGACCAGCGCCACTCAGCTGGTCCCCCAGCAGCCAGGCTCCAGACAGGGCAAACACCAAGCGGCCTTCACACACACACACAGACACAGACACACACACACACACACACACAGATACACACAAGCACACACACAGATACACACACACTTGGGGTCCCCAGCACAGGGCCTGGCCCAGAGCAGCTGTTCAGTGAACATCTGGGGCACGAATGAGTCTGTAACTCAACAGACAGAGGAGGCGGGGGTGGGTGGCCGGGACGCCTCCCTGCAGACCTGGCCCTGTGGCTCCCCACCGTGAAGTCCTCTCTGCGCCCTCACAGCCTTCCGCCCATCCTCGTCCCTCACACTGCTTTGGGGCACCCGTACTGACACCTTCTCTGGGCGGGGGCCAGGGAACACAGAGATGAACCAGAGGGGCTCCGGAGGGACTGTAAACCACAGGTAAAAGTGTCCCAGTGGGTTCCCTAACCAACCGCCCACGCTGGAAGGGTGGGGCCCATGACATCCCGATGGTCACCTGCTCGGCCACCATGATGTGGCCAGGCCAGGCAGGCAGGGCTGCTGGAGCAGACGCTGCAAAGAGATAAAAGGCCGGGAAACAAGAGCGCACAAGGGAGGGAAGGAAAAAATAATAAGAAAGAGTTCTCTTGGTATTTGTTTTCAAAGCCACTGACGAAAACCAGATTTGAAGTTTGGGGGAAAAAAGGGATTTGGGCCTTTCAAATTCCCCTCTCCACTAATTGACTGCAGTTTCCTTTGAAGGAGTCCCCAGCTCTTCTGAACAATCAGTGGCCCAGCTGGGACTCGATAGCTGGCAGCATCCAGCCCTCCTGGCTCCAGAGGGCTGCCCTGGATGGACAGACAGACAGATGGACACTGGGGCACCAGGACCCTCAAAATGAACACCTGGAGCCAGACTCTGTGCGCAGTGCTTTCTGTGCAAAGAGGCCAGGACTCAAACCAGGTCTGTCTGACCCAGCGCCTGTCATTTTGTCATTTTGCCTCTCCAGGTGCTTGTGGCTTATCCGAGGCAGTAGGGAGCCACTGCAGGTTCAAGCACGAAACCCTTGGGTGGTAAGTTTCTGAGAGGAGAAGCAAACTGCCTGATCTGACATCCTCGAGGCTTCGAGAATGAAAATCCTTACGGGGTTAGGTGCCCAGTCCATCACACACCCCCATGCTCCCTCCCCACAGCCATTGAAACTGCTCACGTTTCCTGTTCTTCTTCTCCCAACAAAGTCAAAATTCTCCCTGCTGAAGCCCTGTCCCCCTACCCCACCCCCCCACACCTGGCCTCAGAGCATTTGGCCAACTTCTCTCTGGGGCAGCTCAGAAACAAATATCCCTACTCCCATTTCACGCTCGGAGAAAGCTCCCCCCACAGGCCCGAGAATCCCAGCAACCCAGCCCTGGGGAAGTCCAGGGGCTTCCCCTGATGGCAGCTCAGACCCTTAACCCCTCCCCGGTGAGGCTCCCCTACCTCGGGTCTCACCGAGATCCAGAGGGGCACAGGCAGTCCTGGAGTTGGTGGGGTCTAAACCTGGCCCCCTTTTCCCTGGACCAGCCCATCCGTGTGGGCAAAGAGCCTTCCTGAAACATTATCCAAAAGGGATCTATGAGCAGCACAACCAGAATGTCCTGGAAGTGTCAGCTGTCCTTCCAAGAATGAGAGGGCCGCCATCCTTCAGTGAAAGCTGGCCTCCCACACATGCTGGTCCCTCTGCCTGGAGGATGCACACTCTCACCAGGAGGTCTCCCCCATTGCTCACCTCCTCCAGGACGCGCCCCGACCCCCTGCTATGCTCCATGCTGTCCTCTCTTGTGCCCTGCTTGGCACTGTGTGGAACGACTCTGCCCATCTCTTGACTCCCAGGGATGAGCTCCTCTAGGGTGGAACGGCTTTCCTATGGCAAACCCCCCCACCCAGCTGAGACTCTGGGAAGGGCCCTCAGGGGGAGTTCTGACGCCATCACTGGCCGACTATGTGACCTTGGGGAAGTCACTTCCCCTCTCTGGGCCTTGGGCTCCTCACGTGAAAAAATAAGGGTGACAAACTCTGCCCTGTGGGGTTGTGACACAGATCAACGAGATTGAGGGTATGGAGGCACTTTGTGAATTACAGAGCTTTAAAGAGATACAGATAATGCATGGGCAGTGCTAATGATGGGCGCTGGGGACCAGCAACCTCGGTGGTAGGCGAGAATGCTGTTCCTAACATGTCGTCCTGACACGTGTCCACCTCCCTCAAGCTTCTCAGGAAGGAACAGTCCATCTGCCCCTCTCTGCTGGAAAAACCAAGGAAATCAAAGAGCACTGACACTTGTTCTCACAGCCACAGCTAGCGCCTCAGTTAATGCCCCAGCCCCGAGGAGGGGTAGGTGCTAGTTACTCCCTTTCACGAGGGAGTCTCTGATGCCAAGGTAAGAAGCGCTCACTCGGCCCGGGTCTCACGCTTAGGCAGGCCCACCCACAGCATGTGCTTTCCGGGTCTCCCACCCAGGCTGAGCCCAAAGCTCTCCCTGACAGCGTGTCTAGGGCTGCCAGGCGGGGGCCTCGCAGGGCTCTGGGGGCCAGCTGGCCAGGACCAGGACAGCTCAGCGGCCCAGCAGGCCCAGAGCCCCCGGGGCCAGGCCCCACCCACCTTGATGAATCCCCAGGCAGTGTGCTGCCCTGCTTCTGTTCCCCATTAGGAGCGAGGACCAGTGCCCGTCAAATAAATCAGGCTTATGAGGTCTGATGAACAAAGATTCTGATGGTGGGATGCTGTAATTATAAACATCAGCAGCTCGATAATCTGGGATCAGGGGAGCCGCCTGGCTTTGATGGGGGGCAAGCGGCAGGGTGGCTCGATTTAGATTGTTCTGGACATCAGAGGCAGAAGGAGTCAGGGTCCTCTGCACCGACTTCCCGGAACACTGCTAGGGGGTTCCAAGTTGCTGCTTAGCATGGAAGACCTTCTGCCACGGGGCCCCACCAGCCTCTCCAGCCCCCACCTCTGTAATACCCTGCTGGAACTGCTCATTGCTACTCATACACGCCATGCCATTTCATATTTCCAAGCCTTTGCAAAAGTCCTCTATGTGCCGATGAAGTTGTACCCATCCTGTAACCCCAGCTCAAACGCCACCTCCTCCAGGAAGCCTTCTCAGCATCCCATGCAGTAAAGCACTCGCTCCTCCTGCGACGTGGCTTGGCTCTCCAGCCTCACAGGGGCTCAGATCCATCTCTTCTCATGTCTTTGCATCTGCCATTCCTTCCGCCTTCCCCCTGCAGCTGTAACTCCAATTCACATTTCTTGTCTCAGATTAGATGTCATCTCCTCTGGGAAGCCCTCCCTGATAGGCCATCAGGCTGCCGTGGGCTAGCTGCTGCCCGGGCCCCCAGCTCCCTGCACTTGCCCCTGTACTGTAATTGTCAGTTTACACGTCTGCCTCCTGTCCTAACCTGGAAGCTTTCTGTCCCCAGTGTCCAGCACAGGCCTGGCACCCAGTAGGTGCTCAGAAAATGTGTGCTGAAGAAATGTGTCCAATCCCTATCGCATAGCTAAGGGGCAGGACAAACCACGGCCCATGGACCATGGTCTGAGTCCTCTCAGACTGACAAGAAGACCCAGCTCCTAGAATCACGCAAGTAACCCACCACGTGCTGCCAGGACCCAGACGCAGAGGCTTCATATGGAAGGAATCACGAGGACTGAAGAATAAAGCATCGGTTGGAACAGACACTTTATTATCCAGGCCATAAACCTGATTTACACTCAGGTTTCTTCTTTCCAGAAGCTCTGTAAAGTTTTACCTTTGCCCAGTAAGCCTTGGGAACAAACTGCCAGAGCAGCAGGAAATCAGCCATTGTGACTGGGCAGGAGAAGGATGGAGGCCCCACACGCTCCTGCCCTCCGGGTAACCCTGCAGGCCGAGTTACCTGATCAAGGTGCAAGGTACGGGCCTGGAGGGCCCACGGGTGGGGGGCCTGGAGGCCTGGTTCTAGTGCAGACTCCGCTACACACGTGGGTGTGGCTGGACAAGGTAACCCCTGTCTCGGCCTCAGTCTCCCCATCTGTACAATGCCTCGGGGACGGAGGAGGTTGGGCCAACATTCAAGGATGCAGCACAGCACAGCAGTGTGGGCTCCAATCTTCTAGCTCTGTGACCTGGGCAGGTTATTGAGGCTCGCTCTGCCTCATGGCCGCTCTCTAAACAGGGAACTGGGTCTGACGGCACCGACCTCCGAGGCCACCGTGAGCACCAAGGGGGTTAATGCTGGAGAAAGGGGTTGACCAGAGCCTGCCACAAGCGAGCCCCCTCTGCTCAGCTCCTGTGGGTCGTCTCCCACCACCCTCAGCCGTCAGCTGCTGACAAGTGGAAACAAGGCCCTTCGGAATCCATTGGCCAAATTCATCCCTCAGACCAGCTGGGGGCACATAATGCATCTCCACGTGAGAGAGGAGGGAAATGAGGCTGTGGGGGGGGCCTCACCTGCCTGCAGTTCAGTGAGCTGGGAGCCGGCCCTGGACTCCCAAAGCCAGCCCAGTGCTCCTCTCCGGGCAGAGAAGTCCCAGGCCAACGTGTTTTGAAAAGAAGGGGCAAAGTGGAGGAGGGGGCGAGGATCCCTCTTAGGGGCAACTCACAAAAACTAGAAGATGCGTCTGAAGGCACCATTTAGGGTCAGCTGATTTGCCTGTTTCTCTCTGTCCCACCCCACCCCCAATCAGCAGCTCCCACTGCAGTCAGGTGCCCGGACAGCCCTCCCTCACTCCACCCAGGCCTCTGCTCAGATGCCACTGCCCCAGAGAGTCCCTCCCCGCCCCCATCAGTCTCCAGCCTCTCACCTGCGCTTCAAAAATCGCCACACATCATACCACAAGACACAATATATCAAATTCTTCTTCCATTAAACAAATATGTATTGAGCGCCTCTTACATACCAGAAGCTGTTGCAGGTGTTTGGGAAATGACAGTAAACAAAACAGACGAAAACCCCTGCGTCCTGGGGCACACATACCAGAAGGGGAGACAACTCATAAATAATAAGCATGATAAATATGTAAAATATATCACACGTTAGAAGGTGATAAGTTCTTTGATAAAAAGTTGAGCAGGGTAATGGGTAGGACGTGCCGGGGTAGGGCAGCGGGTGGCACTTTTAATTAGGGTGTTGAGGTGGGCACCATAGAGAAGGGGAGGAGTTGGTCCAGCAGTTATCTGGAGGAAGGGCATTCCGGGCAGAAGGAACAGACAGCACAAGGGCTCAAAGAAGCTTAGCAACTTTGCCAAATCACAGAATTTAGGAGGCGGCAGAGCAGGGATTTGAACTCGAGTTTATCTGACTCCTTCCAGTTCTTATTCAATCCAAGATTTACTGACCCGCCAGCCCATGCCTGGTCCTGCGCTGGGTCCTGACGAAGGCAGCCGTGAACAAGGGGGCTCAGTACTGGGGCAGAGAGGGGTTTTTCATGGAGGGAACAGCATGTGCAAAGGCCTGGAGGTGAGCAGTTTGGTCTGGATGGAGACCAGTAAGAGGAGGCTCGAGCAGGAGATGGGAGGCAGCTCATGTAAGGCCTTTCTTGTGAGACGTGTTAGGAGGCCGGGGCCACAGGGAAATGCAAGTCAAGACACAGTGAGCTGCCACTTTATACCTGTCTGATAGGCAAAAATCAGCGAGTGTGAGCACCAGACACAGAATCTTTCAGGCACTGCCTTTGGGCCCACACTGGCCCATCACTCTGGGAACCAACTGAGCATTATCTTGTAACGGTCAATTCACATGCCTTCACCCAGGGGCTCCACACCTCAGTGATACTTAAAAACAGTGGTTATCAACGTGGGGTCTGCAGGTCACAGAAATCAGCAAACACTACAATCAGGGCTTGTCTTCCCCCAGAGAGCCAGTTGTTTAACATTTACGAGCACACTCCTGGATACAACCCACACAAGAAAAGGTCTCTGGGAGCCCTCGGTGATTTTTAAGAGTGTAAAGGGGTCTGCAGGCCAAACGCCTGAGAACAACCATCGCAGAGAAACCCTTGCGTCCACACACCAGGGACCATGCACGAGAGTCTGCACAGCAGCACCAGGTGCGACAGCAAAAAGAAAAAAGGGAACAACCCAAACACCCCCCACCGGAGTGCATCACAGTGACTGTGGTGTATTCACACACCAGAATGTCACACAGCAGTGAAATGCAGGAACTGGAGGAACCTGCCAGGACCGGTAACGCAATGCTGAATTGAAAACGTGAGTCCCAGAACATAAAGCTGGAAATCAACTAAAACCAAACAATATATTGCTCAGGTATACATATATATATGTGAGAAAAACTTTCTTTTGATAAAAACCACTTTAAAGAAACAGAACGACAAACATAAAGTTATCGCCAGTGGCTAGGCAGGGATGAAAGAAATAAAAGATATAAGAATTGAAAAGAAAGAAAGAAAATTATTATTCATAGATGACAATCAGAAATCAAAAAGAATCTAGAAACAATGATCATCATTAATATGAATTTGACAAGGCCAGGATACATAGGGTGAATAGTTGAAAATTAATTGCATGTCTATCTGCAATAAAGAGAAAAGGAAATTTTTTAGATATTTCTGGTAATATTAAAAAACATCAAATATCTAGCGATAATCTAACAAAAATGTACAAGACCTCCACATAGAAAATTACAAAACATGACTGTGGACCTCAGTGAACTGAGGGATATACACATTCACAGGTCCAAGATTCCAAATGTGATTTCGGAAATTCCAAATTTATCTCCCCAAATCGGTCTAGAGATTCAATGCAATCCAAATGAAAATTATAGCAGATTCTTTTCACGTGTGGAAATTACCAAGCTAATTCTAAAATTTATATTAAAATTCAAACAGCCAAGAACAGCCAGGGTAATCCTGAAGAACGTCCACTCCAGACATCAAGTCTTATCGTAAACCTGCAGTAATTAAGACTATGAAATCGGCACAAAAATAAACAAATAGACCAATGAACAGAGAGAATTCAGAAATAGACCCACTTGCTTGACTGATTTATGGCAAGGGAGAGTGGAGAAAGGACAGTGTGTAAATAAAGGCTGCTGGCTCAATCGGATTTCTATACAACAAAACAAAACGCGACCCCCACCACACACCATACACAAAAATCAACTCCAGATGGATCACAGATCTAACCGTGAAGTGTAAAACGACCAAGAACAAAATCCAGAAGACTATTTTCACAATTTGAAGTAGACAAAGATTTCTTAAATAGGATACAAAAAGCACTAACCATAAAAATAAAGATTAATAAAGTAGACAATTGTAAAATTAAGAGCTTCTACTCATCAAAAGGCACCATGAAGAGAGGAAAAGGACAAGCCAGAGTGGGAAAAGTCATCTGTAGCCCCCCAACTAGCAGAGGGCTTCAATATGGAATAAAGATATTCTACACATAAAAAGGCAAATACAGATTTTGCTCGGTGTACAATGGGGTTACGTCTGGATAAACTCATCACAAGGTGAAAACATCCTAAGTCGAAAATGCAGGTAACACACCTCACCTCCCAAACATCACAGCTTAGCCCAGCCTACCTTAAACACACTCGGAACACTTACGTTAGCCTACATTGGGCAAAATCATCTAACACAAAGCCTATTTTATCATAAAGTGTTGAATATCTCAGGTAATTTACTGAATACTATACTGAAAGTGAAAAACAGAACGCTGTGTGGGTACCGAATGGTTGTACGTGAATCAGTTGTTTACCCTTATTGATCGTGTGGCTCACTGGCAGCTGCGGCTGCTGCCACCCAGCATCACAGAGAGGATCATACCGCATATCGCTAGCCCAGGAAAAGGTCAAAACTCAAAATCAAAGTATGATTTCTACTAAATGTATATTGCTTTCATACCATCATAAAGTCGAAAAATCGTAAATCAAACCATTGTAAGTCAGGGACCATCCGTAATCCAAAAAAAATTTTTTTTTTTTTCCTGAAGAAGATTCGACCTGAGCTAACCTCTGTTGTATTGCCAATCTTCCTCCTATTTTCTGCTTGAGGAAGATTAGCCCTGAGCTAACATCTATGCCAATCTGAGGTGATGCTAGCATTCTATTTCTTGACCTAAGTATTGACCTCACAGTTATGTTCACATTGTGATAGTTATCAAACTATGCACTTATATATATATAAGATTTACTTTAATAAAAAGTATAATTAAAATAGAATGACAAGAACAAAACAGTGATCACCTCCAGCCTGGAGATGGGGGGAGAGCACACAGGAAAATGCATTTTCTTGTGAGGGTTCAAATGAGGGGGGCGGGGAGAGAAGCACAGGGCCAGGTGGGCACAGTAACAGACCAAAGAAGACAATGACACACACTAATAAATGTGCTTAGTCCAATTCTATGCATTTAAGATTAAAAATTTAACTACATAAAAAGGGCCACATTCCAGGAAGAAATCATTAGCATCAGACCACCACCACCCACCTTATGAGGTCATGAGACAAGCAGTGTCATGCTCTGTCAAAGCTAGAATGAAATAAATACTCTTCTTGATTTGTATTCAGCATCTAAAAGAAGGCAGATCTCCAGTAAATAATTACTGAATGAAGAGATGGATGTTCCGGTTACAAGATAAATAAGTCCTGGGGACGTAACATATAGCACGGTGACTACAAGTAACAATACTGTATTGTATATCTGAAAGTTGCTAAGAGAGTAAATCTTAAATGTTATCATCACAAGGGGCTGGCCCGCTGGCATAGTGGTTAAGTTCGCGTGCTCGGCTTCAGCGGCCCGGGGTTCACAGGTTCAGATCCTGGGCACAGGAGCCTAGGCATCAACCTACACATTGTGTATCAAGCTAAGCTGTGGTGGCATCCTACATACAAAATAGAGGAAGATTGGCACAAAAGTTAGCTCAGTGACAATCTTCCTAAAGTGAAAAGAGGAAGATTGGCAACAGATTTTAGTTCAGGGCCAGTCTTCCTCACACACACACACACAAAAGTTATCATCACAAGAAAAAGCATTGTAACTATGTGAAGTGACAGATATTAACTAAATTTATCGTGGTGATCATTTCGCAATATACACATATATCAAATCATTATGTTGTACACCTTAAACTAATACAATGTTCTATATCAATTATATCTCAGTAAAACTGGGGGTGAAAAAAAGAGACAGATGAACAAATGTATAGGCAAGGCAGGACATGCCCCTCAACACTCTCACCCCAGCCGCCCCCCAGCATCCTCCCCGGCTTACGTTTCTGTTTGCCTCGCACTGGCCTAATTAGTGCAGCCTCTATTAACACACCCACCACCACCATTCTCTCTCCGGCATCGCACACTGGCCCAGGGGGCCCTGGATGTTGGGCCAAATGAGTTAACAATTTCCTTTCAGCCCTATGGCGTTTCTCAAATGTTGCCCATTTTTTCACAGCCTGAAAGAGCCAGAGTCTTACTTAACAGGCCAGTTCTGGGCTGGATCTGTCACCACGACAGTAAAAAATAAAAATTAAAAAAAAGTTTAAGTGCATCATGTGCTTATAATAAATAGTTTGCACAAAATTATTCATTCCACATATGGGCAGAGTGATGCCTTTACTGTGCACACTGTTTGTGGAGAGCCCGTAACCAAGGCTGTGACTGGGCAGAATGTGGAAGTCGTTTTCTACTATTAAACAAGGAAAACAAGGGTCTCATTTTAAAATTAATTCAATGAAAACTATTAAGCAGTTGGCCGTGAATGCCTCGGTATTTTTTCCAAACTGATACTAATAAGGGTTCCACTCCCAGCCCTGCCTAAACAAAAACACAAAATTAACTACATAATTTCCAAGAACATTTTCCCAGCGTTGTTGTTGTTCTGAAACACGTAACCAGGAGGAGCATGCAGGTCCATGAAAACTCGAGCCCCAGGTCCCCGTGACACCACCCTCCGGTGGGTCCGGGTGGGGCGGCTGCCTCCTGGGTGCCAGTGGGTGGTGAACACAGTGCTCCCTTTGTCCAACCATCAGCTGATTCGTGGGGCGCACTAGGCGCTGGGGGGCGGCGGGGGTGGAGAGACTCAGGGTGAAGGAGACAAATGCAGGTCCCCAGGGCCTCTCCAGAGAAACAGGGTCAGCAAGTATGGACAGCACAGCACCGAGGGGCAGTAGTGAGAGGGGACATTGCAGGACTAGAAGTCACACAGATCTGAACTTAAATCCCAGATACACCATTTCCTAGCTAGATGGTCTCAGTGTCTTCATCTGTAAAATGGGGCTGTTCTTCGAATTCGCTGTGTCCCTGTATGTAAAGAATCCAGCACGTGCCTGGCATGCAGCAGGTGGTCACCTGATGACCCCTTCCATGCCAGCTCCATGCTGAGGATGCAGAGATGAGAGTTGGCCACAGCTCCCAGAGGAAAACTAGCTCCTGAGAGCAGGAGGCACAGAGTGCTGTGGGACCTTGGGGGCAGAGGGGGCCGGGATCTGAGGCCCAGGGCTGAGGGCCACACGTGCCATTCCTGAAAGGGTGTCCTTAGCTGCTGGCCGCTGAGACCAGTGCTGGCCAGGAAAGGGGGTGGCAGGGACGGCTGAGGAGGCCAGGCCAGGATCACATGGCCAAGGACTTTGGCAGCCCCAGACCCTCCTGGGATGGATGGTTTATTTGTCCATGTCCCCCAAGCCCTGTAACTGTCAACCCCCTGAGGGCAGGGATAGTGTCTGACTCATCTCTGAGTCCTCAGTGCCCAGCCAGGCTGGGAACAGAACAAAACTCGGGGAAGGTTATTATAAACAAACGAGTCCTCAGGGACACCTTCCACGTGTTTCCTGAGGTTCAGGAGGGAGGCTGGCCTGGGTGGAAGGCTTGATCCCTGTGTAACCCAAGCCTCCCAGGTCACCTCTCTTAAAAGTGAGGTCTGCGGTGTCACAGAGGGCCCCGGGCTCTGGGGCCAGTCCTAGGATGACAGGAGGACAGACTGAGGCCACCAAAAAGGAGGAGGGGGCGCTGCTGCTCTCCCACTGCACCTGTAGGTGGGGATGATGAAGCAGCAATCCTGCCTCCCAGGGCTGCCGAGAGGCTCAAACCACGGAACAGGAGGGAGCAAGAAGTGCTGGACACGCGTGAGGCCGCCACTCCTCTCTCTGCTGTCTCTGTCTCTCTCTCTCGACAGATTCCGACTGCGTACCTGCTGTGGGCAAGGCCCCTGGCCAGCCAGGCTCAGCCCCACTCGAGCTCACACTGGAGGCGAGTGTGGGGTCCCCAACCATCACTGACTAGAAGAGGCAGAGGGGAAAGAAAAGGCAGCTGTGGACACAGTGCTGGCTCGAACGGAAGCTTAGTAAATGCTGGACTGATGGATGGACATATGGATGGGGACAAAGGAATGAATGAAGGAGTGGGCAAGACTAACCTCTCTAATTTTCAGTTCCTCCTCCCATGAGGCGGTTTGCTGTGCCCTGGCCCCAGAACACACACAGCCAGACCCATCCTCCTCCCGTGACCCCCGTGGAAGCGGCTATAAACAGCACAGCAGCCCCAGGGCTCTGCCAAGTCTCCGTGCTCCCTCTCCGTCTCTGGGTCTCCCACTGGACCTCTCTCGGTCCTGTCAGTTGCCTTCTCCAGGTCTCCGACTTTCTCTGTGTCCTTCCATTTTTCTCAGTAAGAGGGTATATTTCTCCACCTCTCGGGGGCCCTGCCTCTCTTTTTGGCCTCTCTCCTCTCTTTTCCTCCCTGCGTCCCCCCGCCCCATTGCCCATCCATCTTCCCAATGACCCTGTGAACGCCTCTCCTCTACCTGCAGATGTTTTATCCAGTGAGATGCTGCTGTGAGCAGTGAGAGGACCCAGGAGACAGACATCCCTCCTCAAACGGGGCATGAGCCGAGGCCCAGCTGTGACGCTGTGACCCAGGTCACCGGCAGGGCAGACCAGCGTCCCTGCCATGCCCCACCTACCAGTGCCTCCCACCTCCCCCACTCCTGGCTCCCCCTTGCCCAGTCCTCCCAGCTGCCAGCTCCTCCTGGGTGAGGAGGAAGAAGGGTACCCAGGAAGAGGTCTGAATCTGGACCAGACCCTAAGGGACAGGTGCCATGGCACCACTGGGTTTAGTTTTCACTAAGGGGCTCCTGGCTAAAGCACTGCCACCCCTGCCAGAGGACAAAAGCAGGAGATCTCTCTGTGAGGGACAGCCCCAAATTCCACCTGGCTTGGGGCTGGAACCAACACATGCAAGGCACCGCACACAACAACAGTGCTGGCCACCTGCACACGTGGGCCCAGCATGTCACAACTCCCAAGGTCCTGACACTATCCATCCACTCAGCGGATACTTACTGAGCTCTGCTCTGCACCAGGCATAGTTCTAGATCCTGAGCCCAGATAGAGTGGGAACGAGATGGAGACAAGCCCCTGCCCATGTGGAGCTGACATCTAGCAGAGAAGACAGACAACAAGCAACAGACGTAATCAGATTACGGAGGACGGCGAGGATGGAGCTGCCACCACTGTGAGAGGAGTGGGTCTGGGGGGCCAGAGTTTCCCCGGCTCGGTTTTGACCACATTAAATCTGAGGCACCGCCTGGACATCCACGTGGAGATGCAGGAAGGCAGCTAGATGGACAAGTGTGAGCTTCAGGGGAAGATGTGTGCTGAGCATATAAATTTGGGAGTCAGCAACAAATGGGCGTTCTTCAAGGCCACAGCCTGGGTGAGATCCAGAGAGGAGAAAGGGCAGTGAGGTGAGGCAGACAGGGAAGGGGGCCTGGGGTCGGTGAGGAGGGGAGTGCCCACGGGCAAAGGCCACTGATGGGCAGAGGGACTGAGAGATGAGCGTGGCCTGAGCGACAGAGAGGCCACTGGGACCTCTGGAGTGGCAGCATCAGCGCCCTGTGGATGTAAAAGCCTAGTGTGGGCTCGGCAGAGGAAAAGGACGAAAAGCATAGCCGACTCCTCAAGGAGCCTTGCTCAAAAGGAAAGGAAACGAAAGGAGAGGAGAGGAAAGGAGGGAGGCGGCATCTGAAGTGGGAAGCGGGTCGAGAGGTTTGCTTGGTTTCGTAACATGGTGGAAATAGCAGTCTGCTTACGTGGGGCCGGGAATGACTCAGCGGAAAGGGGGAGCTGACATCGCAGGAGCAGGCGGGCTGCTGGGGCCTGTCCTTGAGCAGACGAGGGGCAGCTAGTGCACAGTCCCCTTGACGCCCACCCACCCCAGAGCCTGGGGGCGGGGGACCCATCCTCATTCTTCAGCTGAGGACACAGAGGCTGAAACCTGCTCCCCTGTGCCTCCAGAACAGTCACCTGGGAGTTTCCTTCCTTACCTGCCCCCGGGCTTAAAAACTTCCCCTCCCCCAAGGCAGGGCAGGAGTGCATTTCAGCCCGCTCCTTCGATGCTCCTCCTGCATCACTGACAACCACTGCGCTACACCAGCAGTCTCCAAACTTTTTTGATCTCATATCCCTAACAGAAGAAAATGTGTTCATTTATAAATCATAGATAAACTACTATTATTACATGTATTATCAAAAACACTCTATCACATGCTAGGTATGTGGTCTTGGGTGAGATGCCCAAGTAACATCTTTGTGTCTCAGTTTCTCCATCCATAATAAGAGCACCTACCTCTTATGGCCGTGGTGAAGATTACATGAGTTAAAAACATAGGCAGTGCTTAGAACAGTGCCTGCCACTCAGGATCATCAACATCATCATCATCATCATCACACCAAAAATGAGATCTGTCATACACATAAACCATGTTCTAATATTTCTCCCCCACCCCATAGAGAGCCTTGGTGCCCCACCTCAGTGACCACTGGTCCACATAGTGAGGTCCTCAAGGACAAGGATCATGCATGTCTTATTCATCCTTTTATTTTCAATGCTGAGCAGAGGGCCTGGCACACAGTGGGTGGGCAATACACTGTTGCTAGAATAAAGAACCACCATTTGTTGAGGCCCAACTGTGAGCCACCCATCACTTAATCCCTGCAACAACCACTGGGGTGGGGATCAATATTCTATTTTACAATGGGAGAAACTGAAGCTCTGAGGGGTAAAGTGATTTGTCTGAGGTCAGAGGGCAAGTCATGGCAGAGGTGGGGCCCACAGCTGGCAGTGGCAGCTGGATGCCTAGTCCCATGGTGAGTGGCGTCTCCCATCAGCAGGGGTGCAGCCAGAATATACTGCTGGGCTCTGGATGCCTGGAGGGCAGGGGCTGGCTCTCAGCCCTACGGTCCCCCTCCTCGAGAGAAGAGCAAGGATTAGCTGGGCAAACGCACACACCTCCCAATTAGCAGAAGCACAGAGGGAAACAGAGCCAGAGCCAGTGCAGGCAGGAAGGGTGGAAGGGCAGAGACCCTGACCTGGCCCCACTCCACCCACCCATCCCTGGGGCTGCGCCCGGCCCAGAGGAGCATCCCACTGCTGTTTGGGAATCTGCACCTTCCCTTCACCTCACGCTCCCTCCCGGCCAGCGGAGCTGAGCTGCAGATCAGCCCGCGAGGCCGCATTAACGGATTTCTGAAATGTCACCAAGAACAAAGCTCCTCTTTCTGCCAGCCCCTAGTATTTACAAGCAAGCACAAATCTGTGAGAAAATTCAATTGAACACAGATGGCAGGAAATTCCTCCAAAATGACAGTGGCCAAATTCAAACCACAAGACATGAAAATAACCCAACATACTAGACATGAAGAACATATCTTATAGATTCTCCTCGTGCGATGTGCAATCTGTGATTGATTACCAGGAAGACAGACTGCAGATTTATTGGACTTCTGTAGAACACGGATTCCATTTGCAACAATTAAACCTTCCATGGTTGAGAACGGGGTCGGAGGGGGCTAGAGGGAGATGGTGAAGTTAAGGAATGTGGCGTGAGGCTGATAAAGGCTTGGTGTCAGCCCCCGGAGAGCCGGGCGTCTGCCTGGCTCAGGTACCAGCCGGCAGGGGAGGGTGCGGCTTGCTGGTGCATGCACCGCTGGGTTGGAGGTCCAGCTTGTGGCAGCGAGTTGGGGGCAGAGGCACACTGAAAGGCTCTGAAGGGACAAGTATGTAGGAATCTGCTGACCCTCTGGGCATACATGGCTAGACTAGAGCTGTGGAGGGATCCTCACGATGGCAGTGGTCCTGCAGGGGCTAAGGAGAAAGAGGACGACAGAATCAGTGAGCTGAGGGACAGTGACACTGCCTCCCCCAAGCCTTGGACACACTAGACATTGCTAAGAGATCACACCATGTCTTTCCTGCTAAGCTCAGAATCCTTCTCAACATAATCTTCCAGGCAGCATTAGCAAGTGGCCAAAGCTGGCCTAAGAGCAGAAACCTGTTTGCCAGCCCTGAGCTCACGCTCTGGTGGCCTCGTGATGGGGGGGTGGGGTTAGAGCACCAGGGATGTGCACGGGTATTGAAGGAAACAGGTGTGCGTTAAACTCTTAATGATCTTGATATATGCTAATAAGCTAGAGGCTCAGGTGTGTGTGACAGGTCAGCAGTTGAGGTGTGTGCTAATAGGTTGGGGATGCAAATCTGTGCTACAAGCTATGTTTCTTTACCAAGTGGCTGGTACTCAGCATCTGTAAGATTCTACCTCCCCATCCTCGAAGGGGCTCAGATCTCGGTGGGCAGGGAGGAGCGGTGCATGTGGATTAAAGATGGCCAAAAATTCTTTGACATCGTCCCATTAAGAGGTGGGTCTGCATCCCCTCTCTGAATCTGGGCTGGCCTGTGACTGCGGTGACAGTGGAGCACAGCAGAAGTAATGCTGTGTCTGTTTACGAGCCTGCCTTTCTAAAGACTGCCAGTTTCCTTCTCCATCCCCTGGAGCCCTGAGCCACCCCGTAAGAAGTCTGATGACCCTGCTGGAGACCCCCATGGAGACTATCTGGAGAGGGAGAAGGGCCCAGCTGAGCCCCGCCTTCCAGGCACCCTCGCCCATGGGCCAGCATGTGATCAACTTGTCCTGGACTCTCCAGTTAGATCAGCTGCAACTGAGCAACAGCAAAGGGATGCCCGTCGATGTCACGTGGAGCAGAAGGAGCACCCAGAACAGCCTTGCCCCACATTCCTGACCCACAGAATTGTGACATAGTGAAATGTTTGGTGATTTTAGTCACTAAGTCTTGGGGCAATTGTTATGTAATCACCCATCCTTGCCCCTTCCACCCCATCCTCACTGTTCCCTCCCTTTCAGCCTAATCACCCCACCCTGGAGGACCACCCTGGCCTGGTCCCCAGCCTCCCATCTGGTCCCCTACTAGCCACACTCTCCCTGGCCTCCAGTGACCTTGCTAAGTGGAGGCTCTGATCACGCCCAACCTCAAAGCCCTGTGGGGTCCTCCATTGCCCAGAGGGAGCACACTGGGCTCACCATTGCCCAAAGGGAACACACTCTTGAAAGGCCCCCATTCTGTTGTACATGCTGTTCCTGCTGCCTAATGCCCTGCACCCTGTTGTCTGCTTGGCAAACTCCTATTCATACTTCAGTGCCCAGCCAAATCCAGGGTATCTGTTGACTCCCTCCTCTGGACTTTTTTAGCCTTTGCCATTCTGTATTGTCATTATACACTAGGCTGGGAAGCAGCTTGAGCAGAGGACAGAAGCTCTTGGGTTTTTGTCTGCCCAGTGCTAACATGGTACCTGGCATAGAGTCCAGCAGAGTTTTATTGACTAAGTTAATAAAATAACAAATGCATGATGCAGGAAGTTCAGTGCAGGTCCTGGCCCCAAACTGTCTGTAGGGAAGGAAAACAGGGAAAGTTGAATTCTAACAAGGAATTCTGCAAAGCAGCACAGCAGTGATCATGGGCTCAAGGTCAGAGAAGCGAGAAGTCTCTGGGGCCTGGGTAGTCATAGAGGACCTCCTGGACGAGGTGGACCACGCTGGAGCCAAAGTCTCCTCCTCCAGGAACTCTCCCAGAGAGTCCTCTGGGCCAAGGCTGCCCCTTGCACTTCCACTGGCTGTACTCACCTGACCGCGGCACAGGCGCTGCTCGTGTGTCCCGCACCCCACTCCCTGCTGCAGCCACAGCCAGCCAGGGGGTCAGAGACTAGCTGACCTCCACCCTGGCATCAAAACTGGGTTCCGACTCTCCTTCCTCTGAGAGACAGGGACCAGCACAGGGCCCACCCAGAGCAGGCATGAGGAGGCTGGTTGTCGAAAGGAATGAGGGCGAGGTCAGGGAGGCACCATAGGCAGCAGGAGGCTCAGAGAGGCCCAAATGCACGGTTCACAAGGAGCCATGGGGCACGGACTGCACCGCTGTCCTGGCTGTGCACCCCCGGAGCTGCACCTGTGTGAACGGGGACCATGGCGGGTGAGCACATGGGTGCCTCTCACAGAGCAGTGTGGAGTGATGCCCAGGAAACAGGGCTCTGGGCATCAAGGGGTCGCTGAGGGATGACCCTGGACCCTGAAGCCCTCTTGGTGCTCTGACCCTGGAGGAGCCTCCAAAAGGGCCCGGGAAAGGGAAGGGAACGTTTCCAAAGCAGCAGCCAAGGGCCAGGCCCTGGGCTTGACTGCCACACTTGGGGAGGGAGCACTGGAGGGGAGAACCAGGAGAAAGCCGCGGCAGGGGGTGGGGGGAGGGGGAAGAGGAAACCCTTGAGCTCTCAGAGTTGGTCCTGTGGAGGAGAGCTGTCCAGCACTGGGATGGGCTGAACAGACAGGTAGTGAGCTGCCCATCACAAGGCCTAGAGTAACTGGATAACCTCTTAGAATAGAGAATGTCAGGGCTGGAGGGTCTTTCAACCTCCTTCATTGTACTCATGGGGAAACTGAGGCCCAGAGAAGAAGGACCTGTTCAAGGTTACACGGTGAGTTGATGACAGAGCAAGACTCGCACCCTGGTCTCCCTACTCCTAGTCAAGACACCACTCCACCTGGGCCCTCCTCGGCTGACCCAGAGCCAACGGTGTCTATGAGGGGGCCCCAGGGCTCTACCCCAGACATGCCCCAGGCCCCCTCCTACTGACGCTGAATCCTAACCCCAAGGCTCTGCGGCACCGAGAAGGCTGTGCCCCCCGGGGAAAGCTGTTCAGCTACTCAAGCCTCAGTGTGCTCATCTGTAAAATGGAAACAACAATAGGCCCACCTCAAAGGGTTTATGTGAGGGTTAACGAGATAAGAGCTGAGAGTCACTCAGATCAGGCCCAGCACTTGCCACAAGGGCTCAATAAATATCAGTGGTTGCCTATTTTAACCGTTGGAGGCACTGAAACAGAAAGGACCCAGCCCTGCTCCCCTCGGGCCAGGGGCCCAGAAAGGCCTCTTTTGCTCTCCGAGCCCTTTGCTTCATCCAAAGTGGAAAATTTGGCTAAGAGATTGCAAAGGTCCCAGCCTGCTCAGAAGTCCCCCACATCCTGGACACTCTCCAAGCTGGGGAGCTGTCTCATCAGCATCCAAGAAGCCTCGCCCCTTTCCAGACACCTCAGGTGGGGGAAGACCCAAAAGGCATCAGGGCCTCCCTTAGAGGCCAGGGGTCCACTGCCCACCTCCATCCTCCAGACCTCTGGCAAGGTCCTTCTGGGCTCACTTCACCCACCCCACCCCGCCAATGCCTTTCTTGCCCTTAGGGCTCCTCCTTTCTCAGCAAGGGACTGGGTTCTCATGAGTGGAGTAAGAGAGCTAACATTTATTCAGCACCTACTATGCACCAGGTAGGGCACCAGGCCCTTCACCTACATAATTTCACCTAATTCTAACAGCAACTCAGAGGTGGGGATAGCATACCCCATTTGTGCCCCAGGAAGACAACTCAGAGGGGAAGTGACCGGCCGCTGGTCACACTGATATGTGGCAGAAAAGGGACTGAGGCTCAAGCACACACTCCCCCTCAGGAACCCCAGGCTGAATAAGGGGGAAGGAAGGGCAGGGCTTGGATCACAGTCTCTCCGAACCTGCCCGCTGGCCTGGGGTGGGGAAAAGGGGCGAGCTGGGCTGGCCTGGAGTCGGGCAGGGAGAGGGGCAGAGCGTGGCCCCAGGGGCTGCCTGCAGATTCAGACCCCTGAGCCAGGCCCATTCCTCCCTCATCTCATCTGGCTGGACGGGGTGATGGGCGCTCTCTGTGGTGCTCAGGCTTACAGGAATGTATCCCCCCAGGGCTCCGTGGGGAGGAGTGACTACACAGAGAGCAGTGGGTCACTGCAAACCAAAGCCCATCCACCAGCAAGCCCGCTCTCCCGGCTGGGCAGGCTGGACCACAGCCGGTCAGCAGCCCTAGCGGGATTCACTGAAGAGGGGGCCGGGTGGGGTGGAATGTGTGCTGGCAGACCCATGTTTGAATTGTGGCTCTATGACTCGTCCACTGAGTGGCCTTGGGCCATGCCTACCCCACAGGGTTGCAGGATTGAGCAAAGAGATATGTGTACATATATGTATGTATATTCCAGCACTGCCTGGCTCAAAGGACACAATCGGAAGAAGGGCAAAGTGAGAAATGCTAACATTTCTTGGGAATCAGGGACATGGCTGGGGTCCCTGCCTGGTGGGAGGACAGGAAAGCAAATGGCTGGTGACAGAGATGCCTGAGGACTGCAGGAGCCCAGAAAGGCCTCTCACCCAGTCAAGAAAGTCAGAGACAGCTTCCTGGAGGAGGGGGTATTTTGAGCTGGGTGGGAGGACGGAGGGTGGGAAGACTGAGGGCAGCACATTCAGATCAGAGGGGCAAACGAAGGGTTGAAGAGGCAGGCCAGGCTCACCATGGAAGGCTTGTTTGCTCAGCCAGCCATTTGGACTTTGTCCTGGAATAAAATTCCCCAAAAAAGCCTAATTTGTTTTCATCAAATCCCGCAACATTGAAAACCCCCCCAACGCCTGATCTTCTAAGCTCGACTAGACTATTCCACACAGACCCATATAGTCTAAAGGATCTTAAAGGGGAGGGGCTGGGGAGGACACGACTGAGTTTCTGGACTACTCAGGGACCCTAAAGATCTTCTGATTCAAGGAGGCCTAGGAAAGTGCTGACGTGTCAGGGCCAAGCAGAGCCCAGACCCCCAGACGCCCAGCCCAAGGCTCCTTCTCACCATCACTCCCTCCCTACGTGGTCTCTGTTCTGCCCTCATTAGGATGTGCCCTAATGAGGGCAAGGGAGCAGGGACAGTGAGACAGACACAACACAAAGATGAGGACGAAGCTGGATACCACCTGGCCATTTGAAAGGTCATTCAGCCCAGGGCTGCCCATCAGGGGAGAGAAACCTCCTGTCCTGATGTCTCAGCCAGGCTGTGCATCTCCAGACCACACAGCTAGGACCAGTGGGAGGGATGGACAGCCATGGTTTGGGGGACAGTCCTCCGCTCGACTCAGGTAGTGAGCTTTCTGTCCCGGGAGGTATATAATCAAGTGGCTGGGCTGGTGCTCCAGAAGGGAGGCCTGCCCTATACGGAAGGCTGAAGAGAAAATGAAGACCCCATAAGCCCCCCATTCTATCCCTTAAGTCCCAGCTTCACAAGCTGGGACATCCCAAGCAAGTCACTGGCATTCTCTGGGCCTCGGACTTTCTTGTCAAGTGGGACGTTCATTCCTGGTTGGTGTGCCCCGGGAGGAGCCACTGCGCGGGCCAAATGCAAGCGCGGACGTGAGGGCACTTTGCAGAGTACAGAGCACTATAAACACACGCGGTACTATCATCATCTGAAACAGACTTTCAGGGCAGCGGCCCCACAGGCCCCAAGAGAAATCATCCTCGGCCTTCTATTGGAACCATGTGTTGCCAATGAGGTAATGGATGGGAAGGCGCTATGGAAACGTAAATCCCCGCACAAATGGTAGTCGTTATCATTGCCATTATCCTGATGATGATGGTGGTGATGATGATGGCCGATGTTCTCCCATCTCCTGCCGTGGGGACCCCAAGCGGCCCAGAATAATCAACTGTGGATCCTGAAGGCAGACCTGTCACCTGTGCCTCCTGGTTTGAAGGCAGCTGGGAAGCAATTTCCGACAGATCTGGCCAACCCCAGAGGGGCTGCCCATGTCTCCCCGGGATGCCCCACGGGTACCCCACATTCGGCCAAGGTCCCTCCCACCCACCCCCACATCTGCTGCCCCTTTCCCACCTCTGGATGCCTCCCTCTGCACAGAGCCCAATCTGATCAGTCACCAATAGTAACAATGACAGCTAATGTTTACTGAGCACCACGTACGCGCTGAGACCATTCTGGACCCTTTCCAAGCCTGTCTGCCCTAGCCCATAAGAAAACACTGTTAACAGGCTCATTTTATAGATGAGGAAACTGAGGCACAGAAAGGATAAGTAACCTGCCCAAGGTCACATAGCTGGTAAATACTGAAGCCACGGTTTGAACTCGGGCAACCTACAGCCAATGAACTGCCTCTCCCGTCTCCTAAATGTCCCTCACATCTCTCCACTCTGTTCTGTGACCACTGCCACCACCCTAGTCCAGGCACCCAGCACCTCTCATCTCAGCCTGTCTGACCACCTGCCTGCCACATGGACCTCTCTGGTTCGTTTCTAGGCTTCTGAACTCTGGCATAGGGCTGGGCCCAGAGCAGGCAGGCATCAGTGGGCACTGAGTACACTGAACCAAACCAAACCACCCAGGAGGCCGGCACTGCTGAGGCTGACGAGGGGGCCGCAGGAGCACATGGATGGCTCCTGGGTGCCAGGCTCGGGCGGGCACCTTCCCTGTGTTAGCCCATTTCATGTACACAGGGACGCCCCCAGGTATAACTGGGCCACTCGACAGAGCAAGGCTCCTTCCACTCCACCAGTGAGAGATTTCTCTTCCAGACTGCAGAGGTGAACGATGGGCATGACTTAGGATGGGAGATGAGGCTGACCTCTGGGCCCCTCCTTACTGTTCTGTGCCTCAGTTTCCTCACCTGTCCTGTGGGGCGAGCCATCCCTTCCTGGCAGGTGGTGGGGCAGCTGGAGGAGCAAACATCAGTGAATCACTGGCAGTGTGCTGGCGTGCAGCTGGAGCTCAAGAAACGCTGGCTGCCCATGCCCCACAGAGGCCTCTCTCCGGGGGAGGGTGCCGGAGCCAGGGGTCAGGAGGACAAAACCTTCCGAGGCTGAGCCGTGGCTCCCCCGAGGCCAGCCTGGCCTTTACAAGGAGCCATAATTTGTGGGCTCACGTTGTCTTCGGAAAGGCATCCTCTGATGTGGCTCCAGACTTGTCTTAAAGGAGCCGGGAGCGCAGCACAAGACTAGCCCAGATGGCCCCATCCAGGCCGGCCCTCCCTTCTCACTCACTTCCCTTTGCCTTCTCCCATCCAATTGATTAGGAAGATAGCAAGGAAGGCAGCTCAGGAAAAGAAGGGTAACCCAGGGTACGTTCTTCACTGAGCCACGGCTGTGTCGCCAGAGGGTCTGCAATCATGCTGGCAGGGTCCGCACAGCACCCCTTCCAGGGGAGAGCCAGCTCCCCCAGATTCTGGCGTGCGGCCACTGGAAGGTTCTGAGCAGAGAAGTGATGTCATTGGGCTTATGTGAGAAGACACCCTGGCTGCAGGGACCCAGGCAGGAGGCAACTACACCAATCCAGGTGAGAACGATGGTGGTGTAGGCCAGGAGGCCAGCGGGGAAAGGATGAAAGGGGTCACATTCTGCCTATGTGGTGAAGGTAGAACCAACAAGAGGTGAGGATGGATTCCATATAGGATGCGGGGGAGAGACGAGGGAGGGGGATGCCAAGACTCTGGGCCTGAGCAACCCGTAGGAAAATGGGGCAGACTGGGGGTACGTTGCAGGAGTGTTCCCGGGAGTCCAGCTCTGGATGTGCCAAGTTAGAAATATCTATTAGACATCTGGTTGAAAAGCGGGACAGTCTAGAGTTCCGAGGAGAGGTCCAAGCTGGAAGTATAAATTTGGGATTCACCAGATGACATTTAAAGCCATGTGCGTGGCAGAGATCACCAAGAGAGTGAATGTAGACGGAGACAAGAAGCCTTAGACATACAATTAGAGGTCAGGAGGAGGAGGGGGAGCCAGCAACAGCGAGGGAGAAGCTGCTGCCAGGGAGGTAGGAGGAGAACCAAGAGGTGTCCTCGAGCAAATGAAGAAAGGATGTGGAGAAAAGGGAACACTCATACACTGCTGGCAGGAATGCAAGCTGCTGGGAATGCAAACTGGTGCAGCCACTATGGAAAACAGTATGGAGATTCCTCAAAAAACTAAAAATAGAAACACCATATGACCCAGCTATCCCACTACTGGGTATTTATCCAAAGAACCTGAAATCAACAATTCAAAGAGACTTATGCACCCCTATGTTCACTGCAGCATTATTCACAATAGCCAAGATGAGGAAGCAACCCAAGTGCCCATCAACTGATGAGTGGATAAAGAAGATGTGGTATACATATACAATGGAATACTACTCGGCCATTAAAAAGACAAAATTGTGCTATTTGCGACAACATGGATGGACCTTGAGGGTATTACGCTAAGTGAAATAAGCCAGGCAGAGAAAAACAAACACTGTATGATTTCACTCATATGTGGAAGATAAACACACGGATAAAGAGAACAGATTAGTGGTTACCAGAGGTAGGGGGTAGGGGGGTGGGCGAAAGGGGTAAAGGGGCATATGTATATATATGGTGACGGATAACAAATAGACTACTGGTGGGGCTGGCCCCGTGGCTGAGTGGTTAAGTTCGCGCGTTCCGCTGCAGGCGGCCCAGTGTTTCGTTGGTTCGAATCCTGGGCGCGGACATGGCACTGCTCATCAAACCACGCTGAGGCGGCATCCCACATGCCACAACTAGAAGGACCCACAACGAAGAATATACAACTATGTACTGGGGGGCTTTGGGGAGAAAAAGGAAAAAAATAAAATCTTTAAAAAAAAAATAGACTACTGGAGGTGAGCACAACACAGTCTATACAGAAACTGATATATAATAATGTACACCTGAAATTACACAATGTTATAAACCAATATGACCTCAATAAGATAATTTTTTAAAACCAAACAAACTCATAGATACGGAGAACAGACTGGTGGTTGCCAGAGGTGGGGGGTAGGAGGTAGGTGAAATGAGTGAAGGTGGTCAAAGGTAGAAACTTCCAGTTATAAGATAAGTACTGAGGATGTAATATACAGCATAATGACTATAGTTAACAATACTGTATAAAATAAAATAAAATAAAAGGTAGAATGATCTGACCAAAAAAAAGAGTGTTTTGAGGAGCAGGGAGCGAGCAGCTGTGTTGGATCTGCTGAAAGATCAAATACAATGAGGCCTGAGAACCGACCGTTGGCCCTGGCACAGCGGAGGGCACTGGGGACTGGTTTGAGTGAGCCCCCGATGGAAGCGAGAGTCTGTGTGGAGTAGATCCAAGACAGAACGTGGGCATTAACTCATTTAACACTCACAACAGTCATACGAGGTCAGGACGACTTTTCTCATAGTTACAAATTTAAAACACCAAAGCAAAAGAGACACAGAGAGGGCTCACCAGAGTGCTCAAGGTCGCACAGACAGCAAGTGGTGAAGCCAGGCAAGGAGCAGGCCAGCGGCTCTGACTCAGGGCCTCTGACTGGTTGACAAAGAGCCCAGCACTGTGGGCAGCTCTTGGGTCTTTGCGGGGTCTGGCCTGCCTCCTCTCCAGCCTCATCTCCTGCCCCACCTCCCACCCCACCACAGTCATTCCCGGGGACCCAAACTGGTCCAGCAGACTTAGTGCCCAGCATGGAGAGGCACGGAGCCCAGACGTGCCCCTAGAGGTGGAAATAATCACCTACACCCCCATGCCCTCTACAGCACTTTGCCAAACCCCTTCCCTTCTGCTGGTCTTGGGCCAGGCTGGGGAGCCACAGGCCAGGCACGAAGAAGTCAGACTCTGCCTCGCTCCCAACACCTCCATCCTAGTGAGCCTGCCTTCCCTGCAGGCTCAGCCTGCCCCAGGGCCAGGGACTAACCTCTGCCACGATGTGGCTCAGTTCTGCCTTCATCCTCAGAGCCAATCACGTGCTTTCATGCAGCTGGTGAACACTTCCCGTGCTGCTCACCCCTTGACGACCATCCACTCATTCTCTGCAGGAACCTCCTGCCTGGTAGCCGAGCCTGAGGCTGTTTCTCGCCGGGTGAATGTGGATAATGATAACACACACTTCTTAGTGCTACAATGAGGGTGAAAGAGATTCAAGAGGCCAGCAGCACTCTGGGAACCGCCAAGCACAGCGCACATGTGTGCATGACCCTGGGCCCGCGGCCCGGCGGCACCTGCCCACACAGCGACACTCGGTCCACTCCGTGTCTGACACTTACCACCCCGCAACACTCCCTAAACACGAGCTCCCTGACGGCCAGGACCCCATCCAAACCACCTCGCTGTCCCTCGATTCTGCGCGGCCACCACAGCGTCCATCCTGCTTCCACAGCTCTGGAGGAGGCCTCATCACTGTCACACTGCAGATGAAGAAACTGAGGCCCAGATCAGGGCAGCGCACCCCAAGCCTCACCCAGCCAGTCGAGAGTCGTGCCATGGCTCAGGCCCTGTCGTCTCTGGCCTGGCCCTGGTCCTGCTGGTCTGACCCTGTCGTCCATTCTCAACTGTGATACCCAAGTGAGGCTTCAAAACGCCTTCTTGCCTGTCTTTTCCACACTCACGCCTTCAGTGGTTCTCTGCTGTCTTGTAGAAAAATCCAGCTCATCACCTGGTCTTTGGGATCCCACCAAGCTCTGAGGCCTCATCTTCCACTCCCACCTCTTCTCTCCCATAGTCACTCCCCGCCACATGGTCCTCTCCGCAGTGTTGCACAGAGGAGCAACGACCCATTCCACCAATTAACCTCTTCAGTTGCAGCTGTGTTTCTCAACTGCAGAACTGCTGATACACTGGGCCGGAGAACTCCTTGTTGTGGGGTTTGTCCTGTGCCTTGGAGGATGTTAGCGGCACCAGGCTCACCAGATACATAAACAGGATGAAAGAAAAACAGAAGCGGGTCTGGGTCCCCTCCGGACTCCTCTGTTTTGAAAGGCACACTACATTTCACAAGGTGCTTCCATACCCATTGTCTCCTTTGACCCTCCTCACACCCCCTTGAGACACCCCACATCGTAGATGAGGAAACTGAGGCACAGACCAGGGAAGTGAACTGTCAAGGTCACACAGCTGGTCAGGGGAAGAATGAGGACTCGGCTGGATATGCTATCAGAGAGTCTCCAGCTAAAACCAGCCCCTCCCTGCTCAGAGCTTCCGCAGCCGCCCCTCGGGGCCTCCTCTCCCTTGTTCACAACGGTCCTTGAACACATCCTCTGTGCCTGGCCCTGTGCTCGGGCCCTTCCCTGTCCTGGAGGAGCTCTAGGTGAGAGGCACGGACACAGAGATGTGCACAAAGCGTCACGGGGCTCCGTTGGAGGACCCACAGGAGCAGGGTGGGGTGTGAACAGAGCTCCACGTTCTCCTCTCGGGGGGCCCATGAGCCCCACTCTGCATCCCAGTTAACAGCACAGCGCCCGGACTCCAGCAGGTGCTCAGTAAGGGACAGATGGGAGAAAGGAAAGACAGGGTGGGGAGGGGAGATTTTTTTCTACCAGCTAAGAGTGGACTGATTCCCCCCGACCCGCACACTCAGGCTGGGTTAGCACTACCTAGTCATTCATTTCACAGACATGTACTAAGCATCTGCTCTGGGCCAGGCAGCATACTAGGTGCTGGAGGCACTGTGGAGAACAAGCCAGCCCCAGCCCCCTGTGGACCCTATGGGCTGGCAGGCTGTCTGGGCTCCACAGCCCCAAACTTCCCTCAAGCCCAGCCCCGTCCACCATATGGTCACTGCCTATTGTGTATCTCTCCCACATGGACCAAGAGCACCCCGAAAGCAGAGGTCGGGTCTAATTCCTCCCTATGTCCCCACACCCAGCATCCAGCACGAGCCTGGCCGTCAGTGGACCATTTGCTGGTTGACCTGAACAAATGGTGCATCCAAGGGTTGGGGTGAAGGCTATTGTCTGCTTTAGGGAGGACTTCCTGCCCAGGGCAGCTGGCAGCCCGGCCTTGTTTTGTCAGAGTAGCAGCAGACACTCGAAGTTGCACAGCCTCTGTGAAACACGTGGAGATGACTGTTCTGGCTTTCTCTCTGCTTTCATCTAAGTGACCCAAAGCACAAAACCACAGTGGCTCAGCAGCACAGCCCAGGCGGGAATCCTGTTCCTGGACTGGATCTCTCTCTGGATTCAACATTCAACCAGCTCTGGCCAGCAGTGGCTCAGCTGATGGGGACCGAGTGCTCTCCCAGCTCCCATGTCTCCAGCGAGGGGGACAGCTTCCTGAGTCACACAGCGCCTGGCCAAGCGGAGACGGAGTACCTCGGGCAGCAGGAGGTTTTTCAAATGAGGCAACAGCCCTTTACACTACAAATCCCCCAAAAGTGAGACTCCTCTCTCCAAACCCAGTCTGATGCCTCCCTTTTCTAAGCCCTCTAACTTCGTAATGTGTCATCTCAGACGCCAACATGGTTTTACCAATAAGACTATTAGAGATTCAGATACAAGGATGAGTCGAGTCTCACTCATTTCTGCTCTGCTCCAGATCCTAGCACACAGACGTGCTTAATAAAATCTTATGGTTTCCACATCTTAGCAATCCTCTAACAGGAAGACAGCTTTAGACACCTCCAACCCCTCAGGCACCAGCCAGATGAAGTCCCAAAGGGATAAATGTCAAGTCCATGATGAGGTTCAGACACGCCAGGCCTCTGAATCTCCAAGCAGAGCTCCAGCCTCTGGGGAAACCCCCAGCAGAGAACTCCCAGACTCTGGTCTGAACCTCTGCTCATGCAGGCTCCCAACCGTGCTCCTCCAAGTGCCTGCTCCCCTCCGCTCCCCAGCACCCAGCACATCTGACCTGGCCTGCCGGAGGAGCCCACTGTTTCTTCATTAAGTGAAGATGTTCATCACGTTATTGTTTACAACAGTGAGTGAAAAGCAGGGAACAGCCTAAATGTCCAGCAATAGACGAAACGTTCCGTAGATGAGGATGTGTCCGGGTAACGACATACTATGTAGCCATTATTTTGAGAGGATGTAGCTCATGAAGAAAAATAAGATATCACTTATCTGTGGAACCTAAAAAAGTTAAACCTGTAAAAAACAGAGAGTGAAACGGTGGTCACCAGGGGATGGGGGGGGCGGGGGTAGGACAGATGCTGTTTAAGGGTACACACTTATAACAAGCAGTAAGCAAGCCCTGGAGACCTAACTCACAGTATAGTGAACACAGACAACAATACTGTGCTATAATTGTGTAATGTGATAAATACCATTACATTGGAATCACATTACAATATACAAACGTATTAAAGTGACACACTGTATACCTTAAAGTTACACAGTTACACATCAAATTTATTCAACAAAAAATAAAGTGGGGCCAGCCGGTGGCATAGTGGTTAAGTTTGTGCTCTCTGCTTCAGTGGTCCAGGGTTGATGGGTTCAGATCCCACCACTCATCAAGTAACGCTGTGGCAGCATCCCACATACAAAATAAAAGAAGATTGGCACAGATGTTAGCTCAGGGTCAGTCTGCCTCAAGCAAAAAGAGGAAGATTGGCAACACGTGTTAGCTCAGGGACAATCTTCCTCACCAAAAACTAAAAATAAAGAGCAAAAAAGGTAGACTATAAAAGAATCATCTATGTGTGATTCAAACTATTTTTAAACCATGCCTGTGGACTGAGGTCAGAAAGACCAGTGAGCAGGGGAAACTGGTGATTTTTTGCATGGGTGGATTTGTGAAAGAATGCATCTCATTTTGAATGTTATTGCTATAGTGTTATCAGTGAAGAATTTTTAACAAATAATTTGCAGAAGAACAGGAAGGTGGAAATCTGTCTTAGCAGAGAATGTCTGTAAAGGATAGAGGGTTCCGAAGGATGGAGATGCTTGTAGACACGAGCCCCAAGTAGACGAGACCTCAAGCTGCGCCTGCTAGAAATGTTCAGGTGTAAAAAGTCTCCTCCCAGGCCAGCCAGGTCACCTGGGGCCCCAGGCTCTGCTCTTGGCACCAAATTCTACAAGGAGCTTAGCTTGGGCACCCTACTTTGTGAGAAGGATGCCCAAGGCCGACAGCCTGGGGATGTGGCTCCTGGATAAGAGAGGGCTCACTGGCCGCCAGTGCCTGAGACCTCCAGGAATAGAACCAGGGTTGGCAGAGGAAGCTACAAGGGTCCAGATTTCGCTCAAGAAAAGAGCTGTCTTGAAGGTGGAGAGCTCCCTCTCACTAGGAGTATCTGGGAACAGACTGGAGACCTTTTGCTGGGAACATCTGAGGGAGACAGGGAGATGAATTTCAGGTATGCTGTGGGAAATGGAACTTACTTATTGAGCACCTAAATAAACTGGAATGCACTTTAAACATATATTATTTCCTTGAATCTTCATGGATTTTTACAGATGAGGAACTAAGGCTTAGGAAAGTGAAATGGCTTGCTCAGATTTTCAAAGCCAGCTGGGGCAGAGCAGGAATTCGAGCCCAGATCTGTCCAACTCCAGCCTCCTTCCCCCACTCCCACCCTGTAAGCTTTCGAGCATCCCATTCATTAGCAAGAAGGGGCTCTGCATCCTCCTGCAGACTTCCCCCCACCGTGCGGAGAGGAAATTCTCAACTTTGCCGTCGGTGAGCTGTGGCCTGGGGAACACAGCGGGCCCTGGCCCAGGCGTGGCCCTTCTGCAGGGCGGGAGGGCCAAGGCCCAGGAGCCAGGCATGTCTCCAGGCAGCCCCGAAGCCACCCGGCCCAGCCATTCCCCGCCGTCCAGGTGCTGAAACACAGCAGAAGCTCAGGGAACATGCTAAGCCCTCCCAGGCCTCTTGCTGGTGCCTGAGAGTAGACTCAGGAAGTAGTGTGGGGCAGTGGGCAGGATGCCAGATGAGGACGCAGGAGGAGGTCAAGCCTCCATCACCTTGGGAGAGCCATGCCACCTTCCTGAGCCCTGTTTCCCTTCGAGCAAAACAGAACCATTCCACCCAACTCAGAGCTGCGGGGGGTTCTACCTGCAAGACCTTCTTATCCTGGCTGCGAACTCCTACACATCCTTCAATGCCCAGCCCCTGTCACCCACTCTGTGAAGCCTTCCCTGACCATCTCCCAACCCTGGGCCCAGAGTGAGTTAATCCGTGCCTCTCTAGCACTCAGAACACCCTCTATTCTTGGACTATTCATTTGACTGTAGGCCTTGAAGCAGGTGTCACGTCTCCAGCTGCAAAGACTGGTGAGCTGGATTGACAACAGGGCCACTCTGCCAACCCAAAACCAACTCGGCTGTCAAGGTCTCACATTTGCAGATCTCTGTGAAGTCCCCCTGCAGCCTCCGGGAGCGGGTTTTCCACCTGTCCCCTTCTCTCCCCCACACAGCCCATTTTCTCTCTCCTCCCTAGGCCGCAAAGTACCCTGCTCGGGCCTGGGCACATAACACGGCCGTGCCTCCCCACATCTGGCCGTCCAGGCAGTGACTGTGCCCGAAGCTGCTGCAGCCCCGTCCTGCTCTCTGCCAGGACTGGCCGCCTGGCCCTTGGCCATTCCTCACCCCCCACCAGACTGAGGCAGGGCAGAGCCCTCCCCCAGCCGAAGCCTGGCCAGACTGTCCCCAGGTCCCTGCCCAGCCGGGTCCCTCCAGTGTCGGGTGTGTTATTCCCTGAGCTGGCAAGCACACCACGTTCCCCATAGCCTCATGTCTATAAAGGCCAGAGTGGCGCCAGTGGTCGTGGAAGCCTTGTTCCAGTCTGGGTCTCCATGAGCTCCCCATCTCCCCGAGCCCACACTCAGTTTGGGACCATAGTGCTATGTCTTTAACCTCCTGTCCACACCGTCCCCACAAAACTTTTTTATTGGTGGAACACTGGAGTGCTTCAGAGAGATAGCAGTGATAAAACGACTCTGCAAGTGCCTGGATTAACACTGGGGCCACTTGCCCAGGGGAAACTCAGCCCCAGATAGAGAGGAAAAACAAAATAAATCCATGCCTCCACTTAGACCGCGTTGAGAAAATGAGCCAAAAGGGTTTTACAGAGGGGCAGCACAGCGCAGGGGAGACCTGGCTTCAAGCCCAGACTCTGTGCTTATCAGTCATCTGGCCTTGGGCAAGTCACCTCCTGCCGTGAGCCTTCCCTGACTGCCGCCTCATTGGCCCCTATCTATGGGCACCCACTACTCCTTGTGCTTCCCATGCATCTCCTACTCCACTGGGATTTCCTCCTAGTCAGGGACACCCAGCTCAGGGCCTGGGAAAGAGGAGCACCTGAGGGCATTTGCTGGATGGACAGAGAGATGGATAAAAAAACAAAAGAACCAAGTTCAACTCTCCAGGCCTATTTTTCATGTTTAGAACAAGAATTAAAGCCTCCTCCACTCTGCACAGTGCCCGGGGGAGGTGGATGCTAACGGCTGAAGGCAGGCAGGAATGGCTGGAAGCCCCTGCAGCCTGGCTCCTCCGGGCTGCAGTGAGGGTCAGCTGAGATGCCAACGCCTGTGTGAGGGTGGTTTGGATGGGGGCTGCCCAAAGTGTGGGCCACAGTCCAGCGGCATCAGCACCACCTGGGAACTTGCTAGAAATGCAACTTCCCAGGCCCACCCCAGACCCACTGAATCAGGTTCTCGGGGCATGGGGCCCAGGAATGTGGACTTTAACCTGCCTGCCAGGTGATTTTTCTGCACAGGGAAGTTTGGGAAACACTGGTTTCCATCATAGTCTAAGATATTCAGGTTCTCTCTGCCCTGTTTCCACCTCTGCAAATGGTGGCAGTACACGTAAACGTGCTCAGGAGAGTCGCGGGCCTGCTGTCCTTACTAAATGCTGACACCAGGAGCCCAGCTCGCATGAGACACTGGGACACACTGCCACGCTGCTCCCCGGAGCTCGGGCTGGGGACAAAGGCGCGTTACACCAAGGGGGCGCGGGGAAGTGCTCAACAGTGTGGACTGGTCAAGTAAGGGAAACCTCACGGCTGCCCCAGAGGCCCTTGGGATGGAGCTGAAGCTGTCCCCATGAGGGATGCTAAGAACCTACAGGAACCTGCATGTTCCATTTTACAGACGAGGAAACTGAGGCCAGAGTGGGGCAAGACTCACCCGAGGTCACCCAGCCAGCATGGTGAACCAAGCCTGGGATGCAGCCTTCTAGGGAGATTTCGAGCAGATTTCAAGCATAAGTGCCTGTGCAGGAGCCTTCCCTCACCTCGGCCCAGAAGCAGCGGGGACAGGCTGCCTGCACACAGTAGGGGCCAACTCGGTACTCCCAATTCACTCCCGGCCAGGAGCCGCACAGGCGCTGAGGCTCAAGGCGAGGAGCAGAGCATCTCACCTGGCGACAGTTGGTTCAACAGCCTCTTTCGCTAACCCTGACGCTCAAACTCACATTTATTCATTTACTCATTCAAGACTTACTCTCTGAGCACCTCCTGTGTGCCAGGCTCCAGGCAGGTGGCTTTAATCCCAGCAAAGACAAGAAAATCATCCACATGGTATTATTATTCCACTTTTAGAGATGAGGCTCAGAGAGGTTACATGACCTGCCTGTGATCACACAGCTCGAGAGAGGCAGAGCAGCGTGGTCTAGCACTGAAGCCTAGGCTCGGCCCACGCGCTTATTGCTTCCCGGAATTAGAATCTGGAGTTTGTGCCCGGCTCAGCCCCAAATTAGGTCTCAGATCAGGCAAGTCACGGCCCCACTCTGAATGAGCCCAAAGCCAGCAGGGTCAATACCATCTACCTCCCAGGTCTGTCTCAAGAAACCTAAGAAGATGGAAACAAGGAGATGTGCAAACATGCGGTGTCACTGTCCGGGCACCTCTCACGCTGGCCTCAAGGCACAGACACTTGCAGGGGACGTCTCCTTACGACCCTGCAGGCAAGGGGATGGTTTTCCTCAATTTAACAGAGATTTAGAGACAAGCGGCTCTCACGCAGAGGCACATGGTGGCAACGCCTGGACTCGAACCCCGTCTTCTGGCTCCTGGGCCAGGGCCTGCCGTCAGGCTCTTGCTGTCCTGCCCCCTCTCACCAAACCTCCTCCCACAACCACTCTCGGGACAGCGGCCCACTCCCCTTCCCTCCTCGGCCCCCACCTCCTCTCTACCTCGCCCAGAGTCCAGCCTGCAGCCAGCAGCCACAGGACCCTGTCCGAGAATCCCCAAGCACAAGCAGAAGAGGAAAAAGAGGCACAGTTAAGACTTAAAACTTCTTGAACAGAACCTTCTTTTATTAAGAGGAAGAAATTGTAGACTTGGTTCACAGTCTAGGAAAAAAAATTAATCCTTGGGCTCGATTTGGGATTCAGCAAATTAGCACCGTTTGCTTTGGTTTGGGGTTTGAGATTTCGATCAAGTCTGTGGGAAGCAGCAGCTGAGGACGCTTCCTGCCACAGGCGTCGGCCTCAGTGGCTCAATTTGCTGGACAGGGAGTGAGGAAAGACAGTCAGACAGGAGGCTGGCTCTCCTTCCAGCTCCAAGCGGCCAGCCACGCCTGGACTGAGCGGCACTCCCTCCTCGTCCAGCTCCATCTCCGCCCCAGCCTGGAGGAGTGCTGCCCAGCCCCCTGACTGCGGGGGACACACCTTCGCCCTCCCCCAACCCTGGCAGAGACACCCAGTTTGCAACCTCCAAGCCTGAGAGATCCAGCCGCGTCCCCTCAGCTGCCCGGTCTCCCTGCTGATCCTTCCACCTCCCCCCTGCACTGGGGGCCCCCGCGGGCTGGTCCCTGTGTCAAGCACAGGCCTGGCCACAGTGGGTCCTTAACCAGAAAGCACCCACCCACCGTCACAGACACACTCCTTAGGGAAAATCAGGCTCGCATGAGCAAGGCGCTCATTGTTCTCCAGGCGTCGGGCTGCGCCTTCCAGGTTCTGATGTCTGCATCCTGCATCCTCGGCCTGGAGCGCCATCCACCCTGACCTCCCACAGAGAGCACTACCAGACACCCTGGGGCGGAGCCCTGGCTGTGTCCCCTCCTGGGCCTCCTTTAGGAGTGGGGAGCTATGTCAGCCGCTTGAAGGTATTAACATTTCTCTCTGGCTCTTGCCTCCAACCAGAAGGAACATGGGCTTTGGGGAAACATGCCTTCAGATCCCACTTACCAGTCCTGCAGCTCGGAGCAGCCCGCTGGCCTCTGCAAAATGGGAATATGAACAAGACCTGTTTTGCAGGGTCTCAAGGATGAAATAATGTGACATCACTTAATGATTGCACCCGACAGAGCAGCTGGCACACAGTAGGTATCCAAGAACCCCAAGTTCTCCTTTCTCCCCTCCTAGCCCCAGGGTGCAGGCCCTGTTCCTCCCTGTGAGGGCGGGCGTACCGCTGTCCACCGCTCGCAATCACAAACACACGACAGGTGTGGCGAGCTGCACACTGGGGTGGCAGCTCCATCAACGGGGCATGGTCTATGGATGAGTTACAGGGGGAGTCGGTGATGGATGGAACAGCTTTTCACCAATGAACAAGACTGGTGGCACCAGACAGTCTCCTTCTGTGCAAGACACGTGGCCACACCCATCTTCCAGGTGAGAAAATGGAGGCACAGAGCAACTGAGCAAATTGCCGGCGTCACACAGCCAGTGGTGACAGGGCTGGGGCTGGAATTCAGGTCTGCTGGCTGCGGGCCACTGTGCAGAAGCACCCAGCACATGACAGCCTTGCCTCACCAACACCTCCACGTGTCCCCGCAGTGAGGCTCCCCGGCCTGGCCATCAGCGCGATGGCTGGCCAGCCAGAGAAACACAGCTCAGTTTGGAAGGCGATACATCTGGTAATGTACAAACAAACAGAGGGGCTCAGCCAGGCCCAGACCAGACGTCTCCCAGGGCTGGGCCGCCGCGACCTGGAGCTGGCCGCGGGCACCCTGTGAAGTGCCCTCACTTCTCACCTGCTCTCGCCTCTTTGGATCTGCCCGGCAGCTCGCCTCCTCCTCCTTCTCTGCCGTCACCTCAGGAACTGCCCACCGGTGGGGGTTCCTCCAGTCCCTCTCCCCCTGCCCCAGGGGAGGAGCCAGGTCTTTGTGGTTACCTCCCACCTCCATGCTATGAGGCCTTGCGTTACTTACTTTGACCCCTCTGCGCCTCAGTCGGGTCATGTGTAAAACGGGGATAATGACATCTCCCAGCCAGAGGTACTGTGAGAATAAAGATGCCTGAGGTCCCTCCCTGAGTGCCTGGCACTTAGGAACAGCCCCAGCGTGGGGTCCTCCACTGTCCCCCGCACCATCGAGCTGCTCGGGAAACACCCAGGGTATGCACGGCCCGACGCTCAGCTGAGCCTGGCGCTCCACTCCTGAGGCATCAAGGCCCCATCATGCCTGACTGCGCTCCCCACCAGCCTGGGCCCCGGAGACATTCCGCCCCCTCCTCCCAGGCTCCCCACAGGTACCAGCACATCACACCCCCAGAGGGGGCCTGTCCTCAAGACCCCTGCTGCGGAGCTGTCTTCAAAACACAACGACACCAACCAGCTCTCTGACAGCCTAGGGGACGCGGCCTTGAGGTGGGCCGAGGCTGCTCACTGCCCCCCACGGATGAAGAAACTGGGGCCCAGGGTGGTTGAGCACCCGCCTGGCATCATGCAGAAAGCCAGGCTCCGGACTCTCAGCCCCAATATTTTCCAGTTTGCACAGTGAGGAGGAGCCGGCACCTGCCACCCACGACGTGACGGGGAGGCCACTGCAGGGCTGCCCTAGCGCACAGATGCATCAGCCCGCGGCCTGTCCGGGCACTAAGGTCCATCAAGAGCACCCAATGCCCTGGGGACTTTAGGGCTTCTGACTTCCAGAGGCGCTAACTTACACGGAACACCACTGAAGGTGTGCGTGGGGCAGGGCCAGCCGGGACACAGACGGGATTAACTGGGACAGAGGGAGGCCTCTGGGTACAGGGGTACAACGAGGGTAGCGAGCCCCCCACTCTGGACCTCGGTCTCCTTAACTGATGGGTAAGGTGACCCCCAGGGTCCTGTCCTAGCAAGAAAATCTGACTTATTTGGACCCAACTTTCCGGCCTATTTCTGCCATGAAGTAGGGTGTGCCTGGGGTCCTTGTAACTGGGCCCCGGCTGTTCCTTCTCTCAAGACCCCTCTTCCACCTGGAGGTCATCCCCCCGCCCCCCGTGCCTTCCTCCCACCAGGCCCTGATCCGAAAAGGGCCTCTTGGCCACTGCAGCCCTCGAGGTCTTAGACGCAGCGGGCAACACGGATGCGAGCGGCCTGACACTTCACCTCCTCTCCATCCACGACCTCCAGGCTACCCCGGACCTCTGGTGGGAAGGGGACGGGGTCCACAAGGAGCAGGAGGGAGGCGGCAGCCGCCAATGCCCCCAGCAGCAGCTGGAGGACCATGGGAGCTGGGCCCGCAATTAAAATAAACCCCAAACAGCCTTAAAATAACTACAAGGCATTTCGAGAAGATTGTATTGTTGAATTTACTGTTTGTTTACGGAGACGATCCGAGTTGGGTTTCAGATGAAAGCAGACCAGATGTGAGGCTGAACGTCTGACCTGAGCATCTGCTGCTCTGGCAGGAGCCCTGGCCTGCTCGGGGAGAGGGGCCGCCCAGACCCCGGCCCCAGGCACGGGCAGTCCAGCCTCTCCTGTCCAGGGCCCAGAAAGCCAGCATTCTGCCTCCATTTGTCAACTCCCCCCATCAACGCGGAGGGCACTTAGAGGCACAGTGTCCCAGAAAGAAGGCTGGGCTTCAGATCACAGAGACGAAAGTTCGAATGCCCGCTGTGCAACCCTGGACAAGGCACTGCACTGCTCGGAGCCTATTTCCTCAGCTGTGAAACCAGGACAGCACACGCCCAGCGCCCACGCCACTGTGAGGGGCGCTGTGAGGGTGGGAGGAGGTCTGGGAAGCCCCTGACTCAGTGCTCGCCCCGGGGGCTCTGCGAAGCGACGCCAGCCCCTCTTCTCTACTTCTCCCTCCAGCTCATCCGTCCTTTCTTACAAAGAGCGACACCCGGGCCGCCCACCTGCTGCAGCCCGGCCTGGGGAGGGCCATACCACGTTCTGTGAACTCCTCAAGGTCAGGTGCCAGGTTGGATTCTCCGGGTCCCAAGCACCCAGCCCAGGGCTGGACACAGAGCAGAGGCTCCCAGACATCGGCTGAACGACAGAGGAGACGGCAGGGAGGGGAAGCCTCACCCGCTCCAGGCAGGGTCCGATGGGCACGACGGCCCACCCAGTCTCAGCTGCTAACAGCTTTAAAACCTTTTCACATCACATACAGCATTTGTCCTTAACGTCCTCCTCAGGAACGGCAAGGAGAGAGATTTTCATCCCATCGACCTCACAGATAGGAACAGACTAAGAAAACTTATTGCCCCGTCCACAAATCCCTTTTCTTTGGCAGGAAGTGGACCTATCCCTGTCACGAGCATGGTGCCTGCCACCCACTGGCACCCGTACCAGACTGGGACATGGTGGGAAGAGGGGACAGCCACAGACCTCTGCTACCGACAGAGCTGTGTCACCTTGGACAATACAGTTAACCTCTCTGAGCCTCAGTTTCCTTCTCTTACAAAATGAAGATAATAACCCCTCCCCTCATGAACATTAAATGAAGAAATGGGAGGGAAGGTGTTCCGTGAACTGCAAACCACACGGAAATGTAAAGGGTTGTCATCCTCTTACGGTCAGAGAAAGTTCTAAAACCCACGTGGCCAGAAAACAAATCAGCCCTGTTTGGGGAGGGGTCAGGTACAGGCCGCGAGCGTGTGATGCTCCTGACGCATGCTGAATGAATGAGTGAGTGAACGAACGAATGACGTTCCAAACCACAGCTCGCCAGGCCATTTGAGCGCAGGCTAAGACTAACTTGCCCTAATCACTAAGCAGTGAGAATAAAGGATCAGGTCCGACTCCACTGCCGTCTGAAGGGGCAGGAAGACTGGAACTGGCTGTGGAAGAGCTCGCCCCTCACCAACCCAAGGAGAACTTCTCCAAAAAGCAACACACAGGCCGCCACCACCTGACCCCTCCGCCCTGCAGCAGCACTGGCCAGATGACCCCAACCCCGGACACATGTCCCAGGCCCCGGCCGATGACACTGACACCATCTGCCAGAGCAGAGGGAGGTGTGCCGGCCCTCTCTTCCAGCTGGGTCCACCCAGGCCTCCAAGTCTCCCCAATTAAGTCAAAGGGGAGAACGACAGTGCTCTTCCTGCTGCCCTGGTATTTACGCTCGCGCCGCGAGAGCAGGGCCACCGGAGGCCATGTGCCAGCTGTGAGGGACTGCACGGGGCATGGGTACACAGCACGTCTCATCAGAACCAGGAACGCAGCCGCAGCGGGCAAGACCATTGAGGCAGAGCTTCAGAGCCTTGCTGCCTCTGTTTGGGCGGCTGCGAGAGCCCCTCACTGGTGTCACTGCTCCAGGGACAATGCCAGGTGGGGTGGAACCTGCTGGTCAGAGCCAGTGAGAGGGGCCTGGACCCCAAAAGTGACTTGGAAGAATTCATGTAAAACTGTGAGCAAAGTGAGAGAAGTGGATGCTGCCGGCCTGGGCCAATGTCTCCAGTCACAGGTGGCCAAGAACAAGAACATTCTCCTTCTCTCTCCTGGCAAAGCGAGGAACTGGAATTCCAGAAACCTCCGCAGCTCCGGGACGGCGACTGCTTTTCAAGGACTACCAGGAAGAGGCGGTGTAAGGGCCTGGACCCACCAGCGACCACCTGTCCCACAAAACCGGTGGGTGCCTGGGACACAGAGAGGACCCAGAGAGGGCCCCTGCCCTCAGGGGGCCTACCAGGGACATCTCGTCTTCTCCCAGGTGGCTCAGAGGCTAAGTGCTGCGCTCCAGGTCACATGGCTGGTAGGCGGCAGAGCTGGTACTCAAATCCCCCTTTTCTGATCCCCCATCATCTCCTTCCCTAGAGCTACAAGCACCCAGTTGGCCATCTGCTCCTTCCCCTGGGGACCCTCCCTCCCTGACCATCATCCCCACAAACACACACACACGCACGCACGCAACACTCCTGTGCCGAGTTTATACTACACTAACTTAAACCACTTTGTTGGCTACTTTGCAAGTATTCTTCAGCTTTCAACTAATTCTTCAGCTCTTGGAGAATAAAAGAAATTTGAAATTGCTGTGCTGCATGCAATAAACTCCTGGCATCGGGCCGGCCGGGGCCATTCCAGGCGGGTCAGCAGGAGCCCTGCACAGATGCCTCCTGCAGTGAGGGTGACAGCCTCTCTCCCTCTCCACAGCCCCTCACGACCCCAGCCGGCCCTGTTCTGCACCCGTTCATTCTCTCCTTCAGCCGTTCAGCAAACGGTCACCAGCAGCTGATGCCTGGCGGCAGGCCCCGAGCTAAGTCAGGGGATGAGAGGCGCATTGGGCACAGGCCCTGAGCCCCCGGGCGAGGAGCTCAGTCTGTAGGGGGAACGGCCAAGGGCTGGTCACCCTCCCCGTGCAGATGTGACTGAAAGAACCTGAATGTGATCAGAGCAGGGCCTTCCTCCGTGGGTTACCTTTCAACACGTGGCCCCATAGGGAACGCTGGGGACAGGCAGGTGCCAAGGGCCCTGGCGGGCACCCTGAGTGCTGGGGCTGCAGGGTGGCAAACTGATCACTGGGTAGATCTGGCATCAGTCATCAGGACACATCCGCGCTCCTGTCTGAACCGATCCTTCATGAGCAATGAGCACAGACCAGGGCGGGCAGGCAGGAGGGGAAGGACCAGGAGAGGCCCTTTGACCGTCGGCTCATCCATGAGGCTCTGTCCTATACAAAAAGAAGTACCGCAGGAAGGCATGAAATCATAAGACCAGACAGCAGGAAGGGGCCACAGAGGCATCTCAGACAACCCTGCCATTTGACAGATGGGGAGACTGAGGCCCAGAAAAGAGAACGGCTACCCAAGGCCTCCCAGAGAGACAGGGACAGGCCGTGGACAGGGAGGCAGGTGTGGTGTCCCGCAGGAAGGCTGATGCGGGCTTCATCAGTCCAGACTGCCCTGCCTCCCAGAGAGAGGGCCTGGCAGCTGAAGGAGGATGCTGGCTGACCCAGAGAACTCCCTCACAGGCGAGCTTCCCAGAAAAGTGTCACAATGGAGAGGAGTTGCTACAGGGAGGTCCCTGGGAGTGCTGACCACCGTGAGCCCCGGGCCGGCTCCACTGGGGTCCCTTCCTGTCCTCCCAAAGACCTGGCCTTTCTTTCCCTTGAACTTATATTCAACAATTATTTATTGTGGGCCTACCATGTGCTGTGGACACAATGATGAGCTAAACAGCTGTCCCTGCCTTGAGCTTCGCACCTAGTGAGGATGCTAAAGTAAGCTAGGAATCGTGTAAATGAACTCATCATAAATTCTGCTGGTGGCACGAAGGGCAGGTACAGGGTGCTACCAGAACATGGCAGAGAAGTCAGGGAAGCCTTCTCTGAACAAGTGGCATTTGAACTGAGACATGAATTATGAGTAAATATTAAGTGAGCAAGGCTGCAGCAGAGGAAGGAAGAGCATTCCAGGTGAGGGGAACAGCCTGTACAAAGGCCCCGAGGCAGAGGGAAGAGTGGTTTGGAAGGGAAGGAAAGAAGACTAGTGTGGCTAGGCTGTAGAGAATGAGGGGACAGCAATCAGGGAATGAAGCCGAAGGGACAGTCAGAGGCAGGATCGCATGGGACCCTATGGGCCGAGGTGTAAAATATGGGTCTGTTCTGAAAACAGCAGCAAACCAGTAGAGTCTTATGCAGGGTGAGGGTATGGGACAGGATCAGATCTGTGCTATACAAGGTCACTCTAATGACCATGGGGAAACAGGGAGACCAGATGGGAGGTCACTGCAGTTGGCCAGCCTCGGACTGGGGTGGTGACAGCAGAGATGGGGAAGTGGACACAAGCAAGAGAGACGCAGGAGGTTACAATGACAGGGCTTGCAGAGGGACTGGAGGGAGGGAGTCAGAGAGCCACCAGCAAGAACAATTCTGACGTTTTGGTGGTGGCACCCTTCACTGAGCCAGGGACACAGGCGAGGGTCAGACAAGCTGTCCTGGCCTGCGGAGTCTGGGGTCCCACATCCCGCTCCCCACCTGCACTGCAGACGTATACCACCACTGCCTCCTCAGCATTTCCCAGCGCTCCTCTGAGCACCCACACCTGTCAGCTCCCTTAGGACAGCGCTCAAGTCCAGTGGACATCGTATCACCAGGGAAGGCAGGCTCGTGAGCCTGAGCCCCTCACCACAGGCCCTGTCAATGTGCCACGGAGCACAGCCCGAGCATCAAGGTCCTGGGTTCAAGCCCCAGCCCTGCTCCTCATTTCCTGCGTGACCCTGGGTGAGTAACTGCTGAGGGCCCCATCGGTGAAAAAGGGAGGTGATGGTGCCACCGACCACGGAGAGGCCCCATGTGGACCAAATGAGAACACCCTACACATCAGGCAGCACCGGGTCTGCACGCAGGGAGCACGCAGGATGGAAGCCAGCACCAGCCTTAGCAAATCTGTGTTCCCAGCCCTGGCAGAGGCCTGCACAGGGCACACAGGTGGAACGCCGCGACGGCCCAGGCACCCAGTGAACGGTTATCCGATAATGAGCGCGACAGTCCCGCGGTGGTCACGGTGTGGGGCGGGGGTAGTGGAGACACGCAGCACACACAGGCGGTCACCGGCTGGGTCTGCTGCAGAGGAACTGGGCCTGGATTAGAAGGCTGAGGGCTTTGTACGGCCCTTTCCAGGCCTGAGGTCCAGTGATTCCCCCAAGCCACCAGCCTGTCAGAGCTCAGACAATTTTATGGAGCTCAGTTTCTTAATCAACCTTATTCTGCTGGGGCTTAGAACTGAATCCTTTCCCCAAATTGGGACATTTATGGGGCTGGACGAGGGACAGAAGAGCAGGATGGATGAAGTGTCTACATTCCAGCCGGGAGGTTAAGGGCTTTTGTGTTCCTTCCTTCTAAACCCCAAACGTTTCCAGCCAGGCCTGGGGGCGTCCATGTCTCCCTCAGATGGGCACCCGCCTCCCAGACCTCTGTACTCCAGCTCCTCCTCCCGTCTCCAGAGGGAGCCAGGCTGCCAGAACCTCAGAGCATCCCCAGGGCTCACACAGTAGGTGGCACAGAGTAGGTGCATGTTTGTGGAGTGCATAAACCAAGGTCAGTCTGATTTCCGGCTAGCCCAACTCTGCTCCCTCTCACTCCTGGGTTGGTGTGGCCTCTCTGTGGTCAGGACCAGCCCGGGGACCAGCGCAGGTATGTCTCACTTTACAGTGCAAAGTGAAGCCACTGGTGGAGGGCAGACCCACCAGGGCAGCTGGCTGTTCAGAGGGATCCCATTCTCACAGAAGAAGCTCAGCTCCGTTTCTGTCACTGCCCCAAATCAAGAACCTTCAGGGGCTCCCCAGTGCCCAGAGCATCAAGTCTGCACTCTCCAGCCTGGCCCTCATTCCCACCTTCCCTTCCAATGAATCTCCTTCATGCATCCAGCCTGGTGGAGCCACCTGCCTCTCTCCAGCTGGGCAACAGGTGAGTGAGATATCTGGAGACCCCTTACCCTGGACAGCAGGCTCCCAGCACCCCACCCCACAATCACCTCTTGGCAGAAGTCCTGGGGCTCCTCTCAGAGGGGCACATAGAGCCTGGCCCTGCTTTGCTCTTCCCAGCCATGTGGTTTCAGGGGCATGGCTCTGCCCAGGTCAGTAAACACAGCCTGACACCTACTCTGTGCTGGCCCCAAGCTGGACACCCAGGACATGGAGAGGCAGACTGCCATCGAGGGACTCACAGTCTGGAGGGGGTCAAGAGGAGGTCGGGGGGACACACAGAAACAGACAATGACAACCCAGAGTAACAGGGCCTGTGGGGACCCAGAGGAGACACCTGACTCGGGCTGGGGATCAGGGAAAGCTTCCTGGAGGAGGTGTGAGCAAGCGGCATCCTGGAAGGAAAAGAAGATAGAAGAGGGTGAGGGAGGCATTCAGCACAGCAGCAAGGGCCTGAGCGAGCAGGCAAAGGTGGGAAACAGAAAGTGCATGCTCCGGCCGACCTCCGCCAACGCCCAGCGCACGAGAGCAGTCCCCATCCACCGAGGCTGCTGAAGAAGGTAACAGGCCACAGAGAAGGGGACCAGCCTTCCACGCGCCCCCTGCCACCTTCGTTCCGGTCAGGGCCGCGGACATACCATTCCCTGTGGCCGCCCCGCCGCGGAGCACTGCGTGCCCAGAGCGCCGTGGTGTCTGCGCGGCGGGCGCGAGCTGTTATTATCCCCGTCAGCGCTGCCGGCCTGTGTACATTCCTCGGTAACGAGTCTGACCTCCTCGGCAATGTTTAATCAGAGCCTAATCGACCCTGGCTTTGATCTCCTTCATTTTCTGCAAAAACTCCGGTACCTGATTTTTACAATCTGATTAGCAGGACTGGCTCTCCGAAGCCAAAATTACCCCGAGCTGCAGAGATGCCTGCTGAGGGCTGTGTGTCTCTCCCCTCCCTTCCAACGAGTGATTTCCTGAGATGACTGTCACTTCCCACTTGCCCGTGACTGTCTCCCTTACCCTCATCCTTCACATCCAGGCAGCTGCCAAGTCTCAAAGAGCAGGCCCTGACCCGTCTGTGCCCTCCTCTCCGGCCTGCCCACCCAGTATCTGGTATCCGGGTCTGATCCTCCTGCCCCCCAATCCACACTGCAGCCAGATCCATCAGAGCCACAACTGTCCCCAACTATCTGGCTTCAGGACTTGCTCTCTGCTGACCCCTCCAGCCTGACCTGTGACCCCTCGCCCTACTGTGGACACATCAACTCTCATCCGCAGGTTCTGTCAGAAACATGCCTTCTGCTCCCCGACTCTGCACTTAGTTCACACATCTCCACCGCTCACACACGCGGCCCTGGCTCCCTCACACGAGGCCGCTGGGCCAGCTCCTCTCAGCTCCCGCAGCTCTGGGGGCTTTCCTCCATCGTCCCACTTGCCCCACCTATGGTCACTGTTTCCTCCATGTCTCCCACCAGACACAGAGCCCCTTCAGGCAGGGTTTCTCTTATTCTCCACTGTGTCCCTGGGGTCTAGAGCAACGCTTGACATGAAACCGAGTACTCATGAGATGCTCACTGAATGAATGAACAGAGATTCCCCTGCAGCACGTCCTGGAGGCAGCACACTGGTGGGTCAAACCACAGCCCCTCCTCCTCTTTGAATTCCACAAAGCACAGTTCCCTCCCCAGTTCAGCCCCGTGCCACTGTCCACCAGCCCTTGTGCCTCTCCAGCAGTGGACACTGCTTCGTTCTCACCCACAGGACCATCTCTTCCCTCCAAAGGGGAAAGGAAGAGCAGGTGGGGAATGGAACAAAACTCATGAGCACTGGAAACGGTCCTGCTCAGTCTGGGCTGGCCCCTGGGCTGGGTGTGAGGGCACAGATGAATTGGGTTCAGGCATGGGGGGGACCAGAGAGGAGAGCAGGCAAACTAGAACACAGAGTGAACAATGCTTACACCTCAGGGGAACCGACTCTGCCTGCAAGAGACAGGAAGGATTCAAGAGGGAACATCTGAGCTGGGTTTAGAGAGATAAATAGGAGTTCTCCAGCCAAGGAAAGGTGCAGAAGCAGGAGAGAGCATGGTGCATTCGGAGGATGGAAGAAGTCTGAGGTGGCCTGAATGGAGCCGAGGTGGAGTCGTAAGTTTCCTGGGGCCAGAACATGAAGAGCCTTGTCCACCATGTTAGATCAGACCATGTCCTGCAGGAGCATTGTCTGTAACCGAACTAAACTTCCTGACAGTCTTGAGCCCTTCCCTTGCCTTGAAGATGCAAAAGATCCCAGAGCTGTGTGTAGGAGGCTCCTGAGAGCTATTCCAATGCCAGGATTTCTCCTATGAGGGCACAGGCTCAGAGAGGCCAAGTGACAGCCCAGGCCACACAGCCTGACAGAGGCAGAGCCTGGGCTGGAACTCAGCATTTCCCAAGTTAAGGGAAGATTTTCATAGGATGGAGGCAGATGAGCAAGGGGAGGTGGAGCTGGAACCAGAGCCAGGAGGACAGCCAGACCTGGGAGGAGCCCCTCGCCTCCACTGCAGACATGGGAGGGAAGTGGGCCCAGCCCACAACAGCTGTCACCCCCTTCAAGGCACTGCCCGCTGGGGCTCTGACACTCTCTTGGACAAGAGGTGACAGGCAGGGAGAAAGGAGGTGAGGCTCTCCTGAGGGCCTCCCGTGGGGTTCTTCCACTAACTGTTGATTCCCAGCCATTCCAAGGAGACAGCATCTACCACCTGGTCCCACCATCCAGCCCTAGTTCACCACAGCTGGAAGCACTGTGCCCTGTAGGCCTGGTATGGTTTAATCCCCACAACGCCTCAGGGAGACACCATCGTATACCTGTGGCCTCACCCCATGGCAGCCCAGGTACTTCCCAGAGGCCACCCCACTGGAGAGTGTCTATTGGCTCCCTCGGTCCACGAGATCTGCTCAACAAATGATGGGTCCACCGGCTAAGAACTGACGGTGCTGGACCGAAGCCACCACCCCTGCCCCCCAGCCCAGGGGTCTTTCCTACACGATCTGGCCACGTCCTTCCGCAGTGAGGACGGTGAGGCAGGAATTCTGGGTAACGGCGGTTCCCATCACCTGGGGTTGGCAGCCCCACGTCCCATGTGGTAGTGACAACTGCCCCCTTCGCGGAGGCTCCAGGGGCAGGCTCTGGGCAGGAGCTTAGCTCCCCTGCCTCTAACTCACCCTGACCCAGGAGGCCAGTGGTCCCCATCACATCACAGGAGGAAACAGTCACATAGGTAGCCAGACAGCCTGTGGGACCCCGCCTCCCCGCCCTCCCTCTCGCCATCAGCACCACTGTAGAGGCGGAGGGACCAGGGGCCGCCCCACTGGAGGCCAGACTGGCCCCACCGCCAGATAAGCTGCATTTCCTGGCCGGCCAGCAGCTTGGCCCCGTGTGTGGCAGGCAACGCCTACTCCACCCGGTTCCTGGCGAGCACCCCATCAGACCCTCATTAGGCTCTGTTTTCTCTGCAAACATCTCCACGGGCCCGCCTCCCCTCCTGTGCCCAGGAATGCGACCATGGGCTCATAGGGATCAATCCGTCTGAGTCTCTATTTTGACTAGTCCCTACAACATGTGCTCTGAGCACTTAGCAAGGGAGAGGCGGGGAAGAGGGAAAGGTGGGAGGGGAGAAGGAGCTTCTTCCTTCCTTGCAGATGTGCAAGCTCCTGCTGGAGCCAGTGAGCCGGCCCAGGGCTGCTGTGCTGGTCCCAGTCCTCCCCACACCTTTGTGCCTGCCTTTCCCACCGCCCTCTCTGCTCTCCCTCCCAACAGCACCACTAAAACCTTTCCCATTCTTTAACGCTCAGGGCAAATGCCCCTGCTCCAGGAAGTCTTCCTTGGTTTGCCCCCACTGGGGCAATGCCTGCCTTCCCTGAGCCTCCACGGCATGGTCTTCCTCCCTGGTCCGACATGTGGTTTCCCCCACTAGACCACAAGCTCCTCAAGGGCAGGCCCACAGCACCCGTAAAGTGTCATGAACCACAGTTGGCGCTGAAGAAAAATCTCCTAAATGCGTAAATCAGTAACTACATGTTCTCACTTTGACAGTTTTCAAATTTTTACTGAATGGCGGATAATTCACGGGGTGAGCACCCTGAGGACTCCAGAGGGGCACCCAGGATGGAGCAGATCTGGCCCCGGTCACATCTCCAGGCCAGAGGCTGACCCCATGCCGGGCATTGACGGGGATGAACATGGTCACAGTGATTTTTGAAGCAGTGGCACCGTGTTGCTGTTAGCAGCACTGTAGCTCACTGAGCACGCCCTCTCAGGTCATTCGCTCGTCTGCACCCGGGGAGATGAGGAGGTGAAGAGCTGAGCCCAGAGTCACAGTCCGTCCATTCGTTTCCTCGCACATGCAAGTGTGAATTAGAAAGACACACCTAGAGACAAGGAGAGTGGGTGGGAGCCCAGGGGGACCACAGGCCCCACCAAAGAGAAGGCTTCCAAGAGGTGATGCCTGAGCTGAATTTTGAAAAGCACACAGGAAGTAGGCAAAAACATAAAGAAGGGCAGCCCAGGCAAAGGGAACAGCACAGGCAAAGGCACAGCAACATGAGAAAGAGCACATGGTTCTGGGGTGCTGGAGTAAAGGCAGCAAGACAGACTGGCAGAGTACAGTGGGTGCCGGAGCCAGGCCAGTCCACACCCCAAGGGAGGGGCAGAAGCCCCTACAGACTCAGGCCTGGCCAGGAGGTATAGACCCGGCAGGAGGGAGGGAGGGAGGGGAAGACGAGGGTTCCTGGCTCTCCAGACAGCCCATCTCTGCGGGAATGAAGCTTCCTCGTGCCCTGTCCGGGGCTCAGGGCTCCCTCTGGGCCCGCCAGCCCTGAGTCACTCTGTGTGGCCATTATCTCACCCCCAGCTGCCTGACCCCTCAGCGTGAGCTCCTAGAGACAGACCTGGATCTGATTTATCTCTGGGTCCCCAGCATCCGGCACTGGCCAGAAGGAGCAGAGAACAGACATCAAACAGTGGCACTTCCAGCCGAGGCCTGAACCCCGTGCTATAAGGAAGGCATCAGGCAGGTGAGCCTCACCTGCTCAGCACCTGCTCAGCACCACAGGGGAGCATCTTCAGGACCACAGGAAGGGATGGGCAGTGTCTGTCATCTCAGCACCCCGGGCTCCAGTCCCCTCATCAGCACCATGATGGGGAAGGGGCTGATCCCCAAGGCCCTCTGGAGATCTGTGATGCGGGACACGGCAGGCCCCTCCCAGAAGCAAACATCACGTGCCCTCTGCCTGAATCAACCTGCCAAACCCCAGGATGGAGGAAGGACTCTTGACCACAGTAAGCACCCCCAGCCTCAGCTTCTACATCCTGAAACGGACAGGATAAAACAAGTAGGAGACTGCAGGCAGCTTGCACTGCACAGTGCAGTTCACTGTGCCAGGGCTGTCCCTTCTCCTCTTGTCAGCCAGCGAGGCAGGATGATTAACCCGTTTACAGTGAAGAACACGGCAGTCGGAAGGCGGCACACTTGATCTGGGCCTGAACAGGCACACAGGGAAGGGAAGGGCAATCCGGCAGAGGGCCTGGCGTCAGCAGGAACAGACGCTGGTGACGGTACACGGACTGTGCCAGGGTGTGGCTGGAGCGAGAACAACAAAAACCAGGTGCTACTCTGGCCACTCCACATGGATTTAGACATTTAGTCCTCATGACAACCCCTGAAGCTGGGTACAATTATTTCCCCCTTTTTACAAATGAAACACAACGATTAAGTACCTTTCCCGAGGTTGCCCAGCTAGCAGGGGAAGGCGCAGGAATGATGCAAACCCAGGCTCCAGATGCCTCTTGAGAAGGAAGGAGGCAGGCCACAGCACTCTATTCAGCACCGGGCCCTTAATTAATATTGGATGAGCAAACAAGTGGGTGAATGAATGGAGAGCCTCTCCCCACCTGTAATATTAGCTCCCTGGCCTGCAGCCCTCACCACCGGCTTGGACCACCCACCCCCCACCAGCACAGTGCACCTGTCCCCGCCCAAGCTCTGGGATGCAACTGGAGGCCCATGGGAAAAGCTGGGAGGGACTAAGGAACCCAGAGTGAGGTGCTCAGGGTGGCGACCGGTCTCACTCTGACCTCGGCTCCCCCATCTCTCTGGACAAGGCCACTGTGCCCTCACCACCCACACCATTGTCAGGCTTGCTCTGGCCCCGCCTTTGTCTCCCTAGCTGTGGACCCCTGCTGCTGACCCCTCAGTCTGATTCCCTGACCTGACCCCCTCCCCAGACCCCACCCGGCTCGTGGATCCTCACACACCCTCAATTTTACCATCTCTCATGACCAGTTTCTAACCAAAGCCCTCTAAACACTCCCACCCCCCAGGCCAGGGTCCCCCCACCTCTGCCCAGGCCAGGCCCACCCCTCCTTCCCTCCACTGGGAGACCCTCGTGCCCAGGCTCAGCCTCTCACACCACCTGCTGCCTGTCACATCATCCCCTCCACCCACCGTGGGAGCGGAGGTGGACCCAAACCAGTGTTCCTCCGAGTCTGCTCTTTGCCTTCTGTCCACAGAATCTTGTTGAAAATGCACATTTCTGCATCCACCAGGGACTTTTTGAGTCAGAGTCACTGAGGATGAAGCCTGGGAAGACCTGGCCCCAGGGTCCCAAATGCACACACATTTGGAGGAGCTGAGCCCCTTGCTCACTCCGCCCCCAGCTCCTTCCCCAGCTCCTCCTCCCTCACCTCGCCCTCTCCCCCACCCCGCCCCGTACCTCCAGGCGTCCCCTCCAGCTTTTCCACTGGCCACTCCCTGCAGCCCCTCGGCCAGCATCAAATCATACACTGGCCAAGCTCTGGGTTTGCTAAAAAAAAAAAAAAACAAGGTCCTTCATTTCTGCACAGTTCCACCTTCTCGAACTTCCAGTTTCTCTAAATGGCCTCTATATTCCTTTCGTGGTCAGTCCCAACCTTCCTCCCCCCTACTCCCACCCAGAGTCACATCCACCAGGTTCTGCCTTCAAACCAGCTGCACCCTGGACTTCCGCATCGTTGAAGGTCCAGAGACGATGGATACGATGATTACCCTCAAGTCCCACGGGTTCGGGGGCGATGGGGTGGGGGTACTTCTACACCCACAGCCTGAACTGGGGGCACTGTCTGCAGCCCGCTCTGCAGTTCCTCCTACCTCTGTTAAATACCTTACCCCTCCAACTGCCTCCATTTTTCTTAACACAAGCTTTCTTCCCTTCTCATCCAACCTCTCTTTTCCCCCCAACAAAACAGGAAAGGATTTGAAAAGTCATTTTAAAAATACCACAAAACAATAAGTCCCTTTTTGAGCTAACCACACCTCATAATGAGGCTTAAACCCACTGCCAGATTCATCGTCCTAGAGCCCAGCTCTATGGCAGACCCTTGCTCAAAGGCCTCCATGGCTCCCAACAGCCTGAAGGATAAAAGTACTCAGCACAACCATAAAACAGCAGGTGTATGCAGTGTACTCAGGACGTGGGAGGGAAGAATGCAGTAATAATGCAAAGAATGGGACAATAACAATAAAAATATCATCGAGCAATTATCATACAGCATCAGTGAGCATTTCCCATGTGCTGTACCACACACAGACATGACTCACATCACCTCTCGGGGCCAAGTCAACCTTCACAACAACCCTGACTGCCGGGCGCCGTCACTGTCCCTGCTTTAGAGTCAGGGGTTGTGGTGAGGAACAGGGCCGAGAGGGGAAGGTAGAGAACTCCGGGCCACCCCAGTTTTGGCCTTCTTCCTCCCCTGCGGGCTGGCACTGCACACTGGCCCAGGGTCCCCCGCAGGCCTAGTTCTCTGGATGGACACTGCTACCCAGAGAATACCCTGCAGCTCTTCCTGGACCCACCAAATGCTCACCTGCCCTGTGGGTGGAGATGGCCAGTCTTGCTGGCTGGAGACGGCCCATTTTTCAGCCTGGCCCTGGGTTGGCTCCCAGAGGCCTATCCTCCCCAGAAAGCAGCTCAAGAGCCAGGCTCTGTCCTCCGCATCCACCACCCTTCTTTCTGAGAGAAGACCGGTGCCCAGCACTTTACAGTGTGCAGACGGCATCATCTGGAGCTGGCATCAACCCAGAGAGACAAGCAGGGCAGGGTACATCCCTTTCACAGAGAAGGGCATGACTGTGGTACTCACATGTTCCAGGCAACGTTCATGATTTAATCCTCCCCACAGCCCCCTCTGGGATCGCTATTATGCCCCTTCACAGATGAGAAAACTGAGGCACAGAGAAGGGAAGTGACTTCCATGGGCCATATCAAGTCAGTGGCTTACCAACCAGGCAGGACTTGAACCAGGTCTCCTGGGGGCAGTGGGTCCCTGGAGGCCACCACCACTGCCAGCTTCCCCTCAAAGGCCAGAGCAGTCTGATCCACTCCCTGCTGCTGTCGACCATCCAAACGTCTGGACGTCCAGAGCCTGCAGCCAGCACCTGGCCAGCCACTTAGGGTGGTTTTCAGCAGCGCCCAGGGTCAGAGGCCAGAACCACCCCCGCCCCATCTGGGTCCCCCGCACCTCAGCCAGCGCCGCCCCCAAACCCAGCCCCTCCCCCACACACGGATCCAAATTTCCACTCCCTCGACAGTACAAGCTCACAGGGGAGGAAGCCATCTGATACAAGCAGCCTTGGCCTCAGGTCACCAAGGGTGTGGGTGTCACAAGCAGGCGCCATCTGCGGCCCCACGCAGGCAGTAGGGGACACAGTGCAGCGAGCCTCAGCCTGGAGGTGGACAGAGGTGGGAGGCTGAAGCCAGCATGGTGGGCGGCTTCCTGCACCTGGGACAAGCTTTCCCTGAGCGAGCCGGGCCTGAGAGGGGCACTGAGGACACAGAGAGGAATAAAAAAAGCCCCGGCCCCCACAATCCACTGCCTGGTTGGCAGACAGATAGCGAACAGCAGTCACCATGCAGGTGGTCAGTGCTGTGTGGAGGGATGCTCAGGGGACTGTGGGGGGCCCAAGAAGGGGCTCCAACCCAGCCCGGGGTCCGGGCAAGTCTTCCAGGGTAGCCTTGAAATGAGTCTTAAAAGACCAGCAGGAGTTAGCCAAATAAAGAGGGGGGACGGCACCCTAAGCGGAGAGAAGAGCGTGGGGAAGAGCACGGAGGCCGGGGGGGAGGGGGTGCTCTCAGGGTAAGTGGAGCTGGGGCGCTGGGGGAGGTGTGAGGAGGAGAGACGACACAGCAAAGCACGGCGTACACACTAGGTGTGCAGACACCTGTCTCTACACACCCCCGTGGACTCAGGTCCAAGCTTAGGACTCCACCCTCCTTTCCTGCAAGCCAGCTGACCCTGGCCTGGACCCCTTTGGCCTTCTCGTCTTGGTGGGCAGGGACCCAGCGTTCCAGGAGAGCCCCACTGGCCTGGTCCCTGGGCTCCCAAATGGGACCAGTCATTAATTAGGATCGTGCTGAGGGGGGACTGGTGAGGCAGGAGTGCCACCCAAGGAGAAAGCCCAGGCTGGGCAGACACTGTGAGGACCCCAGCTCTATCTCTTAACGGCTGTGTGACCATGGGCCAATCCTCCAAGGCTCAGAGCCTGGACTTGCAGTAAAAGGAGTCACTGTGGACAAAGTCACACAAGGTCCCCGCACAGCCCTGCACACCATTAAGTGTCCACGAGAGGAAGCTAAGGTCTCATTATCATAGTAAACTGAGGCAGTCTCGAAAAGTCCAGGCCATGGGGTCACTTGAGAGGCATGAAATATCATGCAGGCCACAGCTCTGAGGCACAGGGCAGCCACCGTCGGGGCAGGGAGGGGAGGGCGCAGCTTCAGCACTGGGCTGCTCAAGCCACTCTGAAAAAAACGCTGGCTCGCCACCTCCCCCAACATGAGGGACCAGGGCCAGGTGGCAAGTGGCTGCTAATACATCGGGGAAGGGAGGTCAATGAAAACTGACCATCCACAGGAGGCCCACATCTGCTGGCTTGCTGCTCCCCGCTGGACCACAGCCCGGATCCCCAGCTGGTGACCCCCCACCTGTAGAAGTGGGGGTAAGCCATCAAGGTCGTGGTGCAAGGGCATGGAGAAGATGTGTGCGAAACACGAGCTGTGGGTGAGGAGTGCAGAAGCAGGTGAGGGAGGCAGTGCGGGACAAAGAGAGTCCCTTCAGGGCTGGGCAAGCTGAGACCTTCCAGCCAGGAGAAGGGGCTGATAGGGCACGGTGACAGCGAATGAAGGCGATTGCCCCCTGTGAGCTCCTTCCTCCTGCTCCCACAGAATAAACACCCCCAGCATCCTGCACAGGAGGCCTTGCCCAGGCCCCAGGCAGGACAAGGTACCCCCAGCCACTCAGCATGCTCACGGTCCATGTGGCTGTCCTCATCCATCCAGCGGGAGCTCCCTGAGGGCAGGGGCCCGTCTGTATTGGGCCTCTCCCTCTGCCCGGGCACGGGGAGCTGGTTGGGTGGCCCTCTGAATGGGGTTCCAGCAGGCAAGAGCTTAGAGCCTGGAGCCAGAACAAAGGGGAAACGGCCTGGAGAAGTGCGTGGTACTGGAACCGTTACCTGGCATTTACTGAGCACCTTTCAAATACCAGAGTATTCAGTTTATACACAGTGTCTCATTTAGCCCTAGAAATGAAAACGCCCCCTCTGCAGAAAAGGAGATCAAGCAATGCAGCCAAGTTCATCTATCTCAGAAGAGACTCAAGCTGGACCCAGGCGCTGGGGTCCTTTCCTCGGCCCTCCATGGCCTCTACCCCAATACCAGAGGACAGAACGGGGGCCACACCAGCTGTCAGGAGCTGCTCTCCAAGCGTAGAGGTGCCTGAAGCCCAGACTCCCTGGGGCGCCCAGACCCCAGCAGCAGCCCCGCTTTACCAGGCGGGGCCATTCTCAGGGCTTTCCTCCCCTTGGGAGCTGGCAAGCTCTAAGGGGCCAACGCTGTGCTCGGCAGAGGGTTGAGTTTAATAAAACTAGAAGCAGCTAATGGCTAATAATAAAAAATAATATTTTTCCTTCAAGCAATTAAATTGTAATATAGAGCTCACTAATTCCTTCCTGTTCTCTCCCGTGGGATCTCAGATCAAGCACGAGAAGAAATAAATTACGTGTCACTATTCCCCGCTTGAAACCCAAGTTTTAAAGAATCTACGGGAGAAAAAAATGCCTCCTTCATTAAGGCAGAAATCTCTGAGGATTGTTATAATGGTTTTCTAAGTTACCTTTCTGCAAACACAGGAGGCACTACATAAATCCACTTCTTGCCCCTTCTCCAAAGAACCACGGGGTGTAAAGCGAGGGTAGCGTAGCACAGCTGACAGCTCTCCACGGCTCCCGTGCCTACAGGCAAACAAGTAAGGCCCTCCTCGCTCCCTCCGGCCCCTGGCCTTGCATTCAGACCCTCCCGCCAGCGTCCTCTCTGTCCCCTGCAGGTAGGTACCCTTCCCTGCCAGGCAGAGCAGAGCTCATTGCTGCTCCTCCCACATGCCCTGTGCTTTCCCACCGCTGTGCCTTGCCCGCGCTGACCTGACCTGACCGTGCTGCCTGGAATTCCCATCCCACCAATGCCCAAGGCCCAGCTCCTCCTCCAGCCTGCCCCACCCCCCTGCTGGGCCAGGCCCTCCCCTGCCACAACTCCCGCAGCACTGTCTGTCTTGGCAAGACCTTCCCTTTCCACGCTGGGAGAGCCACCCTAGAGGAGGACAGAACTCCTTCACAGTGTGCCATCACCTACGACTCTTTTTTGTCCACCCCTCCACCGTGCCCAGCATGGTTCTGGATTTGATGGGAGGTGTATCCAGATGTGCTGGGAGGACTAATAAAAGAACCCAATAACTACGGAGGCCAGCCTCCCTCAAGACCAGGGAAGAGAGTCGGGAGGAAGCAGGACAAGGACCCTCTGCACGCTAACCAGGTAGTGGGAAGACAGTACACAGAGGCATACAACCTCAAGAATGATGCACTGACAGGCTCTCTAAGGAATGCCTGAAATCTTTCAGCAGCTCCTCCTGCCTAGTGGGCAGAGTTCGGACTTCCTTAGCTTGGCATTCAAGGCCCTTTGTGAGCCAGTTACCAGCCTCATGAACCCATTCTCCACTTTCACTTCCTACTTGAGTCGCCTTATACATACAACTTCTCCCCACCACTCTACCTAAGGAACACCTATTCATCCTTCAAAACACAGTCCAGGGTTGCCTCCTCGATCCCTCCCTCCCTTGGGGGGCACTGTCTGTTCTTGAGCCTCCCCTTCCCCAGGCTGTGAGCATTCCTGGGATAGGCTCAGAAGATCGGATCCACTCCCCGCAGAGGGTGGGCCCTGCTAAGGGCTCAGTGAGCGTCAGTGGTGCCGAACTGAACAGGAACTCGGAGCAAGAAGGAGAAACAGCTCTGCGGGAAGGACCTGCCTACCCCCATGCTCTTGCACAGTCCAGCTAACGTTTATTTAGCACCTACTCTGTGCCAGATGCTGTTCTAAATGCTTTTGCACATATCACCTCATTTCACCCTAACAACAACCTCTGAGGAGTGGTGACTATTATTATTTTACAGATGAAGAAATGGAAGCACAGAGAGGGTAGGAAACTTGCTGAAGTCACAGAGTCCATCCGAGGTGGAACCAGGCTCAGAGCGAGTGGTTCCAACCAGCATGGCCAACGCCTCTGTGGAACACAAGGACCAACGGTCTGGGCCAGACCAGAGGTATTCTAGCAACCAAACCCCTTACCCTTTGTGTTTGAAAACCTCTCGACCTCCACATCCGTTTTCTGACGTCTGCCCTCCCCTGCCCCAGAGAGCTCTTCTGTGCCGCCCAGGCCGACATTCCGAGGACTCGCCACCCCACCCACCCCACTGTCCCAGACCAGACAGCAAACAAACAGGACGCGATTAAAGAGCCAACCAGAAAATCCCATAAACTCTCCCGGGAACACGCCCCTCCCCTCTGCTCCCGTAAGGGATGTCTGGGCTGGGGGACGACCTCAGCCCACAGCTCTGAAGACAAACGCAACAGGCCACGGCCCGTGACACGCTCCAGAGGATGACGCGGAAGGAGTTCCAGACGGTGATTTTCCATCGGAAGACTTCCGAGTCCCTGATGTCACGGAGCAGGACGGGAGCCAACTCGGCTCGTGCTCCCAGGTCTCCTCCTCTCCCCAGAGGCAGCTTCTGGCCGCAGCTGGGACGGTTCTCTGCAGCCCACGCTTCCCCCTCACTCAGGGCTGACACCGCAAAGGCGAGCCACCCCTCAGCAGCAGGCGGTGAGGGTCTGTGGCGGGCTTCCGGCTCCCGCGACCCCAGGATGGACCGCAGCCTGTGGGCCCACCCCCCTTCCCCTCTGCCTGGCTCCCACTCGATGACGTGATGCTCATGAGCCGAGGACCTCAGCCTGAGGGCCAAGCCTGGGACCTCTGTCCAGCCACTGCCCCCTGGGTGCAGGTGGACAGAAGGCGGCCCAAACGGCGGCTTCCTGAAAGGACCCCTGGAGAGCTTCCAGCAGGGGTGCGCTCCGCACCTGCGGTTCCTGCGGCCTGCTTGGGCTCTTCCCACCTCTCTTGCCCAGCCTTCCCCTCGCTTCCACTCCATAAACACCCAGCCCCTTCCACAGCACGCCACTCCCAGTTTACGAGCCCCTCGCCCCAGACAATCTCATCGGCCCCTTGCTGCGCCCTGTGCGGGCGGCATCCTGACCTCATTCTACAGAGGAGGGAACAGCTCAGAGAGCAGAGTGGCTGGCCCAAGGTCCCACGGCTACTAACGACCATCACAGTCATAAAAGGGGACTCCTCACAGTAAGGCAGGTGTGCTCACCAGTGCCGAGCACTGCGCGCCGCGTCTTACACCCATCACTGGATCACTGGTGTGGCGCCTTGTCTCAGGCTGCCCAGGCTGCCAGGACAAAAGGCCACAGACAGAGGGGCTTGAATAACAGAAGCTCCTTTCCACAGCTCCGGAGGCTGGAGTCTGAGGTAAGGTGCCTGCAGGGTAGGGCTCTGGTGAGCACTCCCTTCCTGGCTCATAGACGGCCACCTCCTCACTGTGTCCTCACATGGCAAAGAAGAAGAGGAAGAGCGAGCGACAGCAACGTGGTGTCTCTTCCTATAAGGGCAGTCATCCCACCATAAGGCCCCCTCGGACCCCATCTAAACCTAATTTACATGAGGCCCATCTCCAAATACCATCACATCAGGGTGAAGGCTTCGGTATAGGAAATGCAGGGAGACACGATTCAGTCCACAGCAGGCCTATCACAACCGTGTCTACCAAAGAAGACACAGAGAGGTTAAGTGATCTGTAGAAGGTCACTCAGCTGGAAGGAGCAGAGCTGGGATTCAAACCCAGGCCTCCCAGACCCACAGCCAGGACTCTGAGCAGGGCGGCCTCTATCAGGTGAGGGCAGAGCCCAGCTACACCTCTCGCAGGGCCTCAGCCCCACAAATGTCCCACACTACCTCCACCGTTCTTCAAGACCTGCTGCACTCAGCCTGGAGGAGCGGATGTGTGATGGAGTACTCAGACGCTCCTGCTCTTGATGCCCGTCCCGGGCCACCGGCTGCCCTCATTTCCCCTCACAACGGTGCCACGCCACGTCCTCAGTGAGGAAACCGAGACCCAGTGAAAGGGGCAGGAACGGGAGAAGGATCAGGGCCTCCGGAGCTCTGCGTTTCTTCCCAAGATAACTGTCCATGAAGCATTGACTCCCTGGCCCCGAGGCTGCCAAGGAGGACCAGATGGAGGACTGCATGAGCAAAGGTCTGGCTGCACCAGGTGTTAGGGCCCAGAGCACAGTGAGGCTCATGTCCCCAGAGGAGGGGAGGGTCAGATCAGGCAGGGCTTCTGTTTTTCTTATTCGTTTTTTTAAAACTGAGATATAATTCACATACCTTAAGACTCACCCTTATAAACTGGACTATTTAGTGGTTTTTTAGTATACTCACAGAGTTGTATATCCATCATCACGACCTAATTCCAGGACATTTTCATCAGCCCAAAAAGAAACTGCGCACCTATTAGCAGTTGCTCCCCATTTCCCCTCCCCCAGCCCCTGGCAACCACTAACTGGCTTTCCGTGTCTATAGATTTGCCTATTGTGGGCATTTCATGTAAATAGAATCATCTCGTATGTGTCCTCTTGTGTCTGGCCTCTTTCACTTAGCATAACGTTTTCAAGGTGCACCCATGTTGTAGCACGAATCAGTATTTCATTCCTTTTTATGGCTGAATAATATTCCACTATGTGGATAGACCACATTTTGTTTATCAGTTCTTCAGTTGATGGACATTTGGGCTGCTCCCACTTTTTGGCTATGATGAATAATACTGCTATTAACATGTCTGTGCAAGTTTTGTGTGGACGTATGTTTTTAGTCTCTTGGGTATAGACCTAGGAGTGGATTTGCTGGGTGATACGGTGAGTCAATGTTTAACCCTTTGAAGAACCGCCAGACCGTTTTCCACAGCAGGTGCACCATTTTACATCCCACCAGCAGCATACGAGGTTCCAATTTCTCCGCATCCTCCCGATACCTGTCACCGTCTTCTGTATTACAGCCATCTGAGTGGGTGTGCCGTGGTCTCTCACCGTGGGTTGACTCCTGACTCAGGGATAGTCATCTTCTCCCTTAAAGAAGAACTCTGGGATTCTCTCCACCCCATCTCCCTCCTCCCACACCCTCCTCTCCTGCCCAAAGGAACACTTACTGAAGGCGCTCAGGATGTGCGAGGGACTGTTCTAAACCTAATATTGTCCCCTCTTTTTGGACACAGAGACTGAGGCACAGAAAGAAGTGACTGCCCAGCTGCTAAGTGGTGGAATCGCAGTTCAAAGCTGGGAGTCCGGCTCCAGAGCCCCGGCTCTCAGGCACCAGGATCTTCCGCCTCCTGAGGAAAACGACAATGCCGGGCACACACTTTGCTTGAAACTAGAGGACTGCCTGCCGTGAGCTATGACTGCCATTAGAAAGCCCAGCTCGTCGGCAGCCCTCCCCGGGCCCTGCCCCAAAACAATGCCCAGCAAACGGAAGCATTTAATAAATGTTTACAGGAGGCAGCCTTCATGGACTTCTCGCTCCCTGCATTCACACACGGAGGTGACTTCTACCCCCAACCCCTTGCTCCTCCCTTCCATCAAGGGCAGCAAGGCACTGCAGGGTCCAGATGGGGCTGAGGCTGGACCTCCGGCCCTAGCTCCAAGGTCAGGCTCCTCCCCTCACCAGGAAGAGGCCAAGGCTCTTTCCCCATCTGTAAAAATGCGGATAATAATAGTGCCTTCTTTGGAGGGTTACAGGAAAGTGAGTTAATACAGAGAAAGAGCTTAGACCAGTGCCAGGCGCAGGGTAGTGTACAGTCAACGCGAGCCCCACGACAGAGCCTTCCCCTCGCATCTGCCCCTGGCCAAAATGTGGGGAGCACACATCTGTGGGCTGTGGGGCGGGGTGGGATGGCAGGGCTGCCCGGCTGGGGTAGGAACAGCAGGGAGAGATGGCTGTGGCCAGGGCGCTCTTTGCACCGCCCTCAGCCACACTCACAGCCCAGGCCAGGGCACCCCTTCCGGCAACCTCAGGGATCAGGCTCGAGGATGGGGGCTTCTCTCTAAGGCAGGGGTGGCTGCCACCCGAACTCAGCCCAGCCCAATGAACGAGGAAGAGTTGTGTCAGCAAGGGACCGTGTGCCTTGGGACTTCAGCCACAGAAGATTCTGGCCACGTTCTCTGCATGGCCATAAAACTCTGAGCAAAGAGCCAGCCCTGACCGGTCTGCTAAAACCTTCCCGCAGGCCTCGCCATCCTGTCCTCGGAAGCCCCGGCTGCCCACAGGGCTGATGTGGGACAGAAGCACTGGAGGCCACTACACCAGTCCCCTTGGGGGTGCTCCTGCTGCCTGTTGGGCCCCTCAGCTGAGCATCGTGCCATCAAGGCTCCGTCTATTCAACAGACCTCTGGCTTCCAAGTCGGCCAAACTCAGATTTGAGCCCCTGCTCCCCCACTCCCCAGCCTGGGCAAGCATCTTCCCCGCTCTGAGCCCCAGCCACGTTCGAGGCAACGAGTAATTCCACCCGGCCCTGGCAGGGCCTTCGTGGGGGCCACTGGTTACAGCACATTCGCCCTGTGCCTGGGTATTCTGGGTACTTTCTTTGTATTACCCTGCTCTACCTCCAGCACCACCCTAGACTAGACACGGGCACTGGCCCCATCCTACAGATGAGGACAAAGGACAGATAGGCGTCCAGGAGACAGACACACGGCACCCTGGTACAGGCCCTAGCATCCAGAGCTGCTCAAAAGCATGAGTCACCCCTCCCTTGAGCAGATGGCGGCAGGGCTTGGGGACCCTGAGAGGAATAGGACAGCCCTGGTCCCAGAGTCCAGCGAGGGAAGTGGTCCCCACGCAGCCCTGCACAAACCTGCTGACCTGAGGCAGCCAGAGCCGGCAGGGGTGGGTCTGGGTTCTGCCTGCCCAGGGCGGGAAGGCCTTCCAGCTCCCCAGCGGTAAAATGGGGTGCTGGATGGGCCGAGGACAGACCCTCTGTGCCTCATGATGCTCCAACCACGGCCAGGAGACACAGGGCAGGGCCGAGCACTCCAGATCCCTTCACAACCCAAACCGCACACAGGCAAGCCTCTTAGATTTTCCGATTTCAATCAAGCCCAGCCCCGGGCAACATTCTTCAGTAAGGGGGATTTGTTTAGCTTGCTCTGAGAATCAACGTTACCTACTAAGGAAACAGAACCCTCTCCTCAGCCCAACTTGTGCACTTAAGACTGCGCGTGACCTTTACAAACCCTTCTCTCCCCAGTGGAAGAAACAATTGCTCAAGCCAAGCTGCCCAACACGCCAGGACCTCCGTGCCCACAACAGCACCGTGCCAGAGAGCACTCTTAAGTGGTTCCCACCTGCCGACCATCAACACACCTTTAACCCCCTGGAACAAACATGGCAGGGGCAAAGCAGGTATTATCAATACTGTCTTATTGATGGGGAAATCAAGGCACAGAGAGGAAAAGTAACTCACCCAAGGACACACAGAGTTAGTGGCAGGGTCAGTACTTGTTCAATCACAGAGCTTTTAAGTCAGTGGACGCCCCGTCTTGCACCACTCAGCCACACCACCCTAAACCTAGGTGAGCAGATGAAGCGCAGTGAAGAAGCGGGGGAAGGAGGGGAGAAGGGCCGGCGGGGGGGAGGGGGGGAGTCCCATTTAGGACAGAGGCAGCCTCCTGCTTAATGAGCTGGTCCAACTCCAGGAGTCCAGGATCTCTGAGGGGGGCATCAGGGCGGGGCCAGAGCAGGTCTGACCTGCAGAGGGACAGACCTCCGTTTAGCTCATGGCTCTGTGGGACCTAGCAGCCCCCAAAATCTTGAGCAAGTCGCCTCCTCTCCCGACACTGCCTCATGGTGTGAAGATGACAGCCCCCGAGGTGTGCTGTGAGCTGAAAGGAGGCGACGCTCTCTACAACCTTCCACAGGACGTGCGGCCGGTGGTGTCATCGCTGCCACTTTTACGGCCTGCCGTTTTCCACATGCCTTCACATGCCCTCCCTCGGGCAGGCAGAAAAAGGCCTCTCTTCCCCATTTTGCAGATAAGTAAAGGGAGGCCAGGGGAGGGAAATGAGCAGGAGAGCTAGAACTCACACCCACCCCCAGCAGGTGCCTCACGGGACACTGGGCCATGGACGAAGGCCATCCTTTATCCCCGCTACTTAGGGCTCTTCCTGGGCCGCGAGCTGCCTCCTGGGAAGATCTGGCAGGTTTTAACTCGGTGTCGGCCCCAGTCCAGAATCTTCCCATCTACAGCAGCAGCTATTTATCATACGAGAACACCGAGACCCAGAGGGAGAAAGCCACCTGCCCAAGGTACCCAGCCAGCAAGTGGCAAAGCCAGAGGGTGAATCAAGCTGGCTGAGTCCCTTACCCTGCAGCTCGAGGAAAATCAGACGTCCGAGCTCCAGGACATGGGAGATGACAGTCAGTAAAGGTTCTTGCATAGAGAGGAAGTCAGTGTTCCCAAAGTGAGCTTTTCCAGTCCGGGAGGTGAGGGAGCTGCTTCCTTCTCTTCTTCGTCAGTCTCTGCTCCGACAAAGCAGCCAAGCTAGTCAGAGCTCCTAAAAAAGAAACTCTAACATGGAAAAATCCAATCTTGTTCTCATTAGTGCTGAGGTCACCTGCCACCAGGCGTCTAGAAAAAGAAAAAAGGTGAGTCTTCTGGCTGAGCTCAGTCCCATGTGTCAGCTGCACCCCCCAGACCCCTTCTGAGACAACAGGGGGCAGAAGTAGGGAGGGAGAGAGAAGGAGAGAGAAGGAGGGAGGTGGGGGTGGGGGAAGCCTTCCATCCCAAGCTGTTTCCACTTTTTATATTTACCCAAATCCCTTAATTGACCTCCATGGAAAGACTCTCGATTAGGCTAATCCTGCCTGCCGAGCTTTGCCATTAATGCTCCCGGGAAGTCTGAGGGAGGCCGAGGGATACCCCACGTCCTGGTGCAGGACTGCGCAGGCCGCCTGGCTGGCCATCGGAGGCCCGGCACAGCCCCGCCGGCACAGCCTGAGTAGCACCAGGAAAGGCTTTGAACCTGAAGGCCCGGGTTCCAACTGCAACCCCTCCTGGCAGTGACCTTGGCAAGTTATTCAGCCTCTCTGTGCCTCCATTTAATAAGGATAATACTTAACAGCTACTAGATATTACTACTGTCCCCATTTCACGGGTGAAGGAACCAAGGCTGAGTGAGATTAACTTACGCAGAGTCACAGACAGTGAAGGCTATGGGGCCTGAGAGCCATCCCAGGGACCAAGTTCACATTCCTAACCCCATGACATTGCGACTCCTCTTCAAGAAGGCAACACCTCAGAGTAGTCGCGAGGTTCAGCTAGACTCTGTGGGAAAGCACTTATGTGGCAGAGCCTGGCACACAGCAGGCGCCCTAAAAAGGAGTGTTCCTTTCCTTCCCTCTTCCCCAGGTGGTTGCAAGGCAGACGGGCTCCCCGTGTCCATGTCTTCAGGCCTCCATGCAGCCTAGGTCCCTAGCTGGGAAGTGGTGACCACGGGTCCCCTCCAAGCAGAGGGACGGCTGCCACCTTCCGCATTTCCTGCAGCCCGCTGAGGGGTGAGTCCCGGCGAGGCCCAGCAGGGACCGCCTCCTTCCCTCTGAACCTGGCCTTTCAAGGAGCTTTCATTTATCCGGCTTTGATGTCTCACAGGATTTAATCGGAAACACGTGCCTTGTAAATATCGTCTGTCATGTTCCATTAGGTTCACAGGGAAAAGTACAAGTCAATAAACAAAGGTTGTAGCATAAATCTACCTTGAACACATAATACCTCAAATAAGAAAATCAAAACACGTGTGGCCTCTGACCTGTGGGGTTTCACTAGCGGGAATGCTGGGTATAGTCGGGAACGTTTCTAAATGTTCATAATTAACAGGGAGGCTGGAGCACTCCCGTCTGCCCAGTGCGAGTGCACGAAGAGCCCTTCAACAGAAGGATCCACCCCTGCAGCACCTGTCAGATGCCGGAGCACTCCTGGCAGGACCGAAACGGGCTTCCTCTACTGCAAAAGGACTCTGAGAGCCCAGGAAGCTTCTTTTTAAAGAGGGAGCATTTCCCCCGTTTTCCTCCTATGGAGGAAGCAGGAGAGGATGGTATGACAAATGCCTTCCCTCTTCCCCTCAATCCCCATCTTCCCAGCACCTTCCCAGGCTCTTTAGAGAGCCCTGAAACGGAGACAGGGAAAGAGGATGAGCATGAGGTCTGGGGGGTCAAACTGGCACGGGTTCGAGTCCCAGCTCCACCACTTAGGACCAAGTGGCTGCTGCCAGCATCTGTCTGACCTCCTGTAATAGGAAAGCAGTTCGTTGCAATATGTTCTGTCCCAGTGTTCCTGCTATTAAAGACATACAGACCATTTACTGACTTTTTTTTCCTCTAAAAGAAATGAAAATGAGCATTTGTCTCTTGGATGAGGTACTGGACAAAGATGGGGCTCATGTACCCCCAAAATACACCTGATTGGGGCTGGTACTTTCAGCTACACACATCCATCCGCCCCCAAGCAGCTTTCCCCAGAGCTCTGAAAGGAGAGGCAAGGCTGAAGGCAGTTTGACAGAGAGGGGAGACTCAGTCTTCTCATCTGCAAAATGGAACCGCACCTCCTCCCTCACAAGGTTGTTAGGGGATTACTCAAATTGGTATATTCAACAAGGCCACCATAAAACATGATATAAACATGTCTCCCTTTTAATTAAATTCATAGGTCTCAGAGTCATGGACCAGGAGACTCACAGCTCATCTAACCCGACCCCTTCATTTTGCAGTTCTGGGACAGAGTGGACAAGGGACTGGCTTCACCCAGCAAGCTGGTCGCCAGGCCAGCACTGGATCCAGGCGTGGGGAAGGCATGCAGGGTCACATGGCACTCTGCATGTTTCAGCAGGTCCCCCAGTACTGTGACCTCCTCGGCTCAACTGGCTTCCCTTCCCCAGGAAGTCCTCCTCGGCTGCCCCTCTGACCACCTGTAGCCCTTGCTGTTTAGGTATAGGCCAGTTTGGAACACAAAACACATGCAAAGAGCCTGGGAGGGTCATCTCTGCCCAGACCTGCCTCACCTCCTGTGAGGTTAGGAGCTCCTGAGGGAGCCTAGGCCACACCCAGCACACAGACACACATACCACAAACTTGATTTATTTGTTTACCGCCTGTCTCCCTGACTAGAATGTAAACTCCACGAGGTCAAGGATTGTCTATCTTGTTCACCACAGTATCCCAAGTGTCTATAAAAGTGTCAGGTGTGCAGCAGGCACTCAATAAAGGTTGAGTATGTGGATTTGTTGGATAAATGAGAGTAGAAGCCCTGTCTTATGCTTCTGTGCAGTACAGGCTGCCGGAGCTTTAAAATTCAGTCCCAGCAACTCAAGTGACCCAGGGCATCTATCCAGCTGGTTTTCCAGAATCTAATACAGGTCCTCATATACATGGGATCTTAAAAACGTATTTGTTGATGGTGTGAAGGTGAATGAGTTGGCAGGTAGTTGGGTGTTTCCTGGCAGTCAGATGGCTTCATGGTTGGTTATATAGGCGGGCAGGTGGGTGGGTGGATAGATGCTTAGAGGGGTGGACACAAATGGATAAATGGGTGAATGGGTGAAAGGACAAGTAGGTGGAAGAGAAGGGAAAGATGAAAAGGAAAGACTCATTCAGATTTACTCTCTAATCTGATTAGTCTTTAAAGGAGAGTCAAGGAGTTTACAGCCCTGCTTGATGTCAGACAGAAATCTACGCCCACCTTCAATGAACCCTCACACAGAAGCAGTTCCGACTCATCTCAGTGTCACCTGGTGCAGAGCAAGAACAGGGCATAGTGAATGTTGGCTGATGGGTGACTGGGAGATGGATGAGACTACCAAAGGGCGTTCATAAAAGGGCACGAAGATGGACGTGGGCTGGACGGTGAAAGAACAGTGGGTATCTGGATCGGCGAGAGGCTTATTGTTGGGGTGTGGGGGTGGCCAGATGTCGAGGCATGTGGAGCACCCAGAGATGTGCAGAAGGTTGGGAGAGCTGTACCTGGACAGAAGAACAGGGCAGTGGATGGGGAAGCACAAGGCGCAGAGACCTTTGTCCACGTCATAACTTTCCTGAGGACGCACGCTGCCCACACCTCTTCATTCAAGCCTAAAGGAGAGGGACCCCGACACTCAGCTCGGAGGAGGGCCTCCTTCTTCCTGAAGCTCCAAAGAGTCCCAGGTGCTGCCCTGTGCTCAGCCCAAATGCCATCCGTCTCCATCTCCGAGGGGCACTCCGAATTGTGCTCAGCCTGAGGGCGTCTCCATCGCTAGACTGTAAATGTAATCAACAGCCCCACAGCGTTCTACGTTTCACTCATAAGAGTTGTGCATGGCCGGTGCAAGCGGAGCCGTGTGATACGGCGGCCCTGGCCATACAATGTTTCAAGTCCTCTCGGACGATGCTTCATTCCATTTTAGCTTCACAACGAGCCTGCAAGACAGGCGGTCTTAGACAGAGGAAGAAACCGAGGCTCAAAGAGGTGAAGGGACCTGCCCAAGGTCATACAGTGAGAGGACCAGTCTGGCTGACCGTTGCTTCTACCTTCCTTCGAGACTCTGTATACTCCTCACGGGGATAGCACCACCGACTCCACAGGGAGGGTGAGTGACTCTAACAAGTTCGTCTACAAGCAAGTGCCTAGAATGGTTGTCTGCCTGCCCAGCCCCTGGGAAGGACTCCCGGAGCTCGTCCTGCAGGATCCCCTGACTGTCCCCAGGTGGCTGCGAAGCACCGACACGGAGTCTTGCACGCTCGTGCAAACGTGGTGCCCCCCTGCAGACCCCCAGCACATGTGGGCGCCAGGGCCAGGCCCCCTCCCACGCATGTGAATGTTCCTAAACAGAGTAATTAGAGTGGTGTTTAGGTAACTTTTACACAAGCCCCCTAATCAGAATCACATGTGGGATGGAGTCAGCGATGGTGGCCGAGCTGGAGGGGGCTGGTCAGTCTCCTCCCCCTGACACAACTGCCACCCCGTCTGCCATCCTTAAGCCCTGTTTCTCTGACTACACACACGCCGTACCTCCCACCCCAGGACTGAAACTACCCACACCCTATTACAAGTTGACAAGAAAACACTTGCGGGACCAGGGCCAAGCCACCCATCAGCAGCTCTGCAATCACAACATGACATACACAAAGCCAGACTCAGGATGGACCCTCAAGACCCTGAACTAGACCTGCCGTGTAAACCCGACAGGTGAGGACACTCAGAGGAAGGACCACGCTCACCCAAGGCCGCCCAAAGTGCTCAGCGATCTCTGCGCTCCTAGGATCCTCCCAGCACCCGGTCTGAGCAGTCCCGCCCCTGCTCCAAGAGCCCATGGCCTCCCCTTGCCTCTAGGATAAAGCTCGTGTTCCTCTGCCCGTCCCCGAGGCGGGCAGGGCACGGCAGGCTCTGGAGTCAGGCAAACCAAAGTTCAGAGCCCAGCTCTGTTCTCACGTCACTCGTCCGTAGGCAAGTGACTACCTCTCAGAGCCTTCGTTCCCTGTGTGTTAAATGCAGATCACAGTAGGGAAATGACCTATTTCATTAGCCCAATGGGAGGCATTTGGTTACATGCCTGGCCTGTAGTGTGGCCTTAATAAGTAGCAGTCATTCTAATCACGAACAAACACATTCCCAAAAGAGCACCAGCTGTGAAGCCAGAGAGCCATGTTTTTAGTCTCATCCCTCCTCTTATTTGCTGTGTGACCTCAAGCAAGTCACTTGGGGTCTCTTGGCCTCAGTTTTCCCATTCATTTCATGGGAAGACAGAAGCTGATGATCCCGAAAGGTCTTTGCTCACACGGCGGCCTGTGGGTCTGTGGGTCTGGCAGGTCTGGGAAAGCAGCAGGCACGTCCCCAGCTCCCTTCTCATCTTTAGTGGGGCATTCAAGGCCCAGCACAATCTGAGTCCAATCTTCCTTTCTAGTCTCATTCCTGTCACTATCAACCACATCTCTGCTCCTACAACACCAAATTCCTCCCCAGTGCCCAGCACACGGGCTCTCTCCCCACCAGGCCTCTGCACGGACAGTGTGCCCAGGGCAGTGCTTCTGCAGCTCTGCTGTGCACATGAATCACCTGGGAAGCTTGTTCAACAGCAGGCTCCCATACAGCAGTTCTGGGCTGGGGCTGAGATTCTGCCTCTCTAGGAGGCCCCTATGTGATGCTGGTGCGGCTGGTCTGCAAACTGCACTTTGAAGAGCCAGGCCCTAGAACACCCTCTCCCTGCCCACCACTGAGTGAGGGCCTCCTCCCCTTCACAGCCCAGCTCGAGCGAGCCCTCCGCAGAGAAGCCGGCACCCACAGCGGGGTTCACGAGGCCCCCACAGGTCACCTGTGTGTAAAACCGAGAATCACCCACCAGCGCTGCCCACAACATGCAGCATCCGAGTCCACGGCCACCCCCATGAGGGCAGGGCAATGTCTCGGGGCCAACATAGGACCTGCACAGAGGGAGGGTCAGTGAGCGTCCCCTAAATGAATAAGGCGGTGGGGCTGTTCTCAGACCTGCCCCCAGGGGCCAGCAGGCAGAGTGGCCCACAGAGGGCTGCCCTCCTCCCACCGTGCCCCCAGGACTCTGATTCTAGGCAGTCCGGGGGCAGGAAGAGCCACCACAGGCTACCACACAGATGCTTTTTTAACACACCGCCCCCGAAGCGGCACTTGCCAGACAAAGCAGGTGGCAGGAGCCTATGTGAATATGGACCCAGAAAGGCAGAAACAGAGAGAAGGAGGGAAAAAACACAAGGAGAAAGTGAGGCAGAGAGAAGCCTAGATAGAAAGACATGGAAAGCTCCAGAAGGAAAAAAAGAGAAAGTCAGAAATAGAGAGTGTAAAGAGAGACACTAAAAAGGAGGGAAACAGATGGCAGCAGAAAGAAGAGGTGGCCAAGTATAAAGAGACAGACAGAGCACCTGCTGAGAGCGAGAGAGGAGGAAGGGAGGGAGATGAGAGAAGAGACTTTTTTAAAAGAGGGGGAAAGGAGAGCCCCTAAGACTGCAGCTAACTCATCCTGCAATGCATCAGTCCTCAGGGCGGACGACAGCCTCCACAGAAGGATGGCCTGGTCGCCGGGGGGCCTCCGCCTCTTCATGCTGTGCCTGCCACCTACACCCCGGCTTCAGGGTGTGTGGCTGGATGGAGCAAGTGCTGAGGCCTCTTCCCCATTTCCCCCTCCCTTGTGAAGCCTCCCCCTCCCTGATTAAGTTACTAAATAAATAAATAAACTGGAAATAGCAATTTGGATTTTTTTTGGTCTAAAGACAAACAAGGTCCAAAACTAGCAGGAGACTGAGCTGAGCCTCAGAAAGCAGAGGCCCCACCCGAATTACCAGCAAGTCACTCCCCTTCTCCAGGTCTCAGCTTCCTCAGCTGCAACATCACAGGGAGCCTCACAAGAGTGTTGACAAGCTTCAATGAGTTACATCAACATGGGAACAGCACCTTATTCTAGCACACAGTAGGTGCTTCATAAATGGTCACTGCCTCTGAACTGCAGAATGGGTTACACAAATACCTTCCTTATTCTTTTTTTTCTTCTAAGGCCTTTCCCACCCTGTTTCTCCCCTGAGCTTCATGGGAGCCGGGCATGGATTATCACTCCACTTCACAGAGGAGAAAACAGGTTTCATGTGGCAGCCTCAGTGCTCAAGATAGCGTGGGAATTCAGGCCCACTCAGGCCCTCACCCTTTCCACTGTACGAGCTGCAGGCAGCATCAAAACGAAAGTCCACATGAGAATAACAAGAAATGCATTTTGTTCCTATAAAAGGTGACAAAGCTGGCCAAGTGGCCAAGTTTGCCCACTCTGCTTCAGGGGCCCAGGGTTCACAGGTGTGGATCCAGGGCACGGACTTACACACTGCTTGTCAAGCCATGTTGTGCTGGCGTCCCACATACAAAATAGAGGAAGATTGGCACAGATGTTAGCTCAGGGACAATCTTCCTCAAGCCAAAAAAAAGTGACCAAGCCTCTACTGACACTGTGCTGGGCTCCATGTAGAGATGGGCACAGAGGTGGAGGAAGCATGGCCCTGCCTCCCTGGGGACATGGACAAACAGTGTGACCACTGCTGAGATGGACAGGAGCAGAGGGAGGGCACTCCACCCAGCTGGCGTCAGGAGCCCCCTCTCCGCCAGCAGTGTTCTAGGCCCCAGTGAGGTCCTTGCTTCTCACGAGTTTTCCTTCTTGAGAGCGAAGGATAACAATGAACAAGAAAATATCAAGTAATCACAATTGCTCAGATGAAAATGCAAAGAGCAAAATAACACAAAGGAACTGGGTGCTCAGGGAAGGCCTCTCTGGGAGGGCCCACGATGCACAGCTGAGCTGGAAAAGCACAGCAGGCAGAGGGAAGAAGCAATGCAAAGGCCCTAAGGAGAGGCCAAGCTTACCGTGCTCCCAGAACAGAAAGGTCAGCGTGGTCCAAGTGCCGTGAAGGAGGCAGAGAGCGACAGAGCAGATGAGGATGGACATCACGTCAGCCTTGCAGGCCGGGGCAGGAGAACAGATATCGACAGAGGGCTTTACACAGAGAAGGTTGTGGTATAACTTACATTTTATATCATACGCCAGCTGTGGGTACAGAATGGACTATAGGGAGGGGAGGATGGCAGCAGGGAGACCAACGAGGTGACTCTTGCAACTACCAGGAGAGGTGCCGGGCGTGGCACGGACCAGGCAGCGAGGGGAGATGCAGAACTGAGCCCAGAGGTCAGCGGCCTAGAACTTGAGCCCTGCAGGTGTAGACACCAGCCAAGGGCAGCGAGAAGGGGCGCCCAGGGAGAAGCAGCAGTGGTCGCTGTGCTGAACGCCGCTGCAAGGTCACCTAGAGGGAGACGGACTTGATGGCTAGAGCTGGCCACATGGGGGCCACAGGGGCCTTGACAAGAGCAGACTGTGCACAGGGCCAGAGAGAGACTGGGAAGTGAGGGAGGAAGACTGCACTCTCCAAGGCCACTCCCTGAGGAAGGTTCCCGCTCTGCCGGGAGTGGAGACGTGGCGCAGGAGCAGGAGGGAGCGCAAGCCCAAGGAAGGAGGGGCGGCAGGCTCTGTAGCAGGTTTGGTCGCTGATGGGAACGACCCCAGAGAGGGTGAATTCACGCTGCAGGACAGGTGGCTGCAGAGGTGAAGTCTCTGAGGAAGTGAGAGAGGACAGGATGAGAAGAACAGGGGACGTGGCCTTGACAGAAGCGGCCGGTGAGGGGGATGGGGCAGGGCGGGCCATGGAGGCCCTCAAGTGGCAGTGCAGCCGGCAGCAGCCACCATGGGGCCCCTCCAGCACCCTGCCTGGACAGTTCGGTCTTAAACGGGGTCCGGCAGTGAGAAGAGCGGCCGTCTGGAAAGGTGATGCCAACGGACTCTCCGCTGGGTGAGGTGGGCAGCGTGGATGGGAGGGGCGCTGGGCATCGACCGGGGCAGGGTCAGCAGATGTGATGTGAGGAAAGCCCTCTGCGTGAAGGGTTGAGACCACACAGTCAACAAACGGAAAACAGGAGCCTAGGGAATAAGGGAAAAGATGGTTTAAAAATCTCCTCGGAGAGCTATGGTAACGTTTTGCATCCATACAGAGAGAGAATGCACAAAAAGGAACCATGAGAGACCCAGAAAGTGCTTTTGCAAACTAAAAATGGCTAAAATAAAAAATAAAATGGGACACAAAGTCAAGGAAATGCTCAGATCAGAAAGGCAAAGACAATAAGAAAATTAAAGGAGTAATACAGAAAGCAAATCGTACAACTAGTGGGATGTCCAGAAAAAGACAAGAGAGAAACGGTATGGAAAAAATTTCCAATAACTAATACATAAAAATGTTTAGAACCAAAGGGCACGAAATCTCCAGAAACAAAGGGCCCACCAAGCACCCAGTCCAATTAACGGAAAAAATCCACATCAAGGCCAATTGCTGGGAATTTTCAGAACACCAGGGATGGAGAGAATATCCAAAAAGCTTCTAGAAAAGAGATGGGGTGGGGTGGAGAGGTGGGCAGAAGCTGTGTGCAGTAGCAGGAATCAGTGTGGCACTGGACTTGTCCGCAGCAGTGACGGACTGGAAGACAGAGGAGACGCGGCCAAAGTTCTGAACAGGCTCAGCTCTGGAGCCAGACGGCCTGAGTCCAAATGCTGGCCCCGCCACTTACCAGCTGGGTGACCACGGCCAAGTCCCTTAACCTCACTGGATCTCAGTTTCCTCATCTGTGAAATGGGCATAATAACAGTCTCTACCACCGACTTCAATGGATTGTCGTGAGGATGAACGAACCCACGCAAAGCACTTAGAACTGTGCCTGGCACACAGTCACAAAACACTTACAGGTTAGTTCTTCTTATTACAATTCCCCAGGCAAACAATGGATCAGCAATGAGACACTTTTCAGACAAATATCCTCACTTACCTTTCTTACCAAGTCACTGGAGGATGTTCTCCAGCAAATTATAGGGTTAAGCCAAGAAAAAGGAAAATGCAATGCAAAGGACACCTGCCTTTCTTTTTGGGAGCTCAGCCTCTGAACACCCTTCTTCTACTGGAAAAGTAGTCACCTTATAAGGCAACCCCCAGCCCACCTCCACACACACAGAGGCTGCAACTGCAGAGCCCCTCACGCCCTCGGTCTTTTTCGCTCAGTTACCCCATCATGACCACATGGTACAACAGCAGACCCCAACCCCCTTCCCAACGCTTTCTCCATAGCATGCACCATCATTTAGTCAACTTTATATTTAACTTGTTTATTTGATCATTGTCTTCCCCCTCAGAATGGAACTTTCGTGAGTGCAGAAGTTTTTGCCTGTTTGCTTGTTTTCCCAGAGTCTCGAAGAGTGCTGAGCCCACAGCAGGTGCTCAATAAAAACATGCTGCATAAAGAAAATGGTGCTGTGGCAGCCTCCCCTGCCGCCCAAGCACAGGCACGTGGCCTAGGCTCTGCCTGTTAGAGGCATCCACCCAGGGGATGGCTCACATCCACCTGCACAGGCGAAAACAGCCAGCGACTGGGGCCAGCGGCTCTGCCCCACACCTCTGGCACCCACTGTTCCCACTGCACAGCCCTGTGGTGGATGTGGGGTAAGGTTCTTGGCTACATAGCTTCCGAGCCTGGTTCTCTAGCCTTAGCAGGAAATTCTAAGACCTGCCCAGCATCCTTTTAATAAAATCTCTTTTCCACTTAAATCAGCCAGAATACATGATACAGGTGTGAGCCAGGAAATGGGGAATCCTACACAGGAGAGTCTCAAAGAGAAGTCCCAGGAGGTCAGCTGGGCAGGAGAAGCACCTCCTACTTCTTTGGGGTGCAGGAGACATGAAACTAAGATACCCTGATGCATTTGAGCATTTAGGAAAGTATGGTTGACAAGCCTCTGACAAAAGTGATGGAATATTTAGGGGGAAAAAATGGTAATAGATACATAAATATAAAACTAAGCAAATGAAAAAAGAGGTCATAGTTAACTCCAGGAAAACAAAATGTTGTACTGCAAAGGAAATTTCCCCTGGTGCATAACTTAATTCAACATCCTGTTCCAGACGGAACCACTATGCTGAACAAGTGGACTCCAGAGGCGCCAGAGAAACCATTTTGATCATGGTCCCTTTGAAAACCCAATGTTCAGATTTATTCCCCTTCCCCACCCCAACCCTGGGAGGTCTCTGGAAGTTCCCTTAACTCTTTGGATCGTTCTTGGATCATAAAACATCTTCCAGACACTTTTAGTCCCAGGAACAGTCTCGGTTTAGTAATTAAGATGTCCCATCCAGATTAATAATCTCAACTCTGGGCCACATTTACAGTCAAGCTCCTCCCCGCCCCCAGCTCAGGCCTGCCTCAGGCTGGGGACCCTGGGCAGGGTGGAGGGACACTGTCTCCAGTCCCCCAACTCTGTCGACTGGAGTGGCAGGAAGGTACCACGGGAGCCCTCTGGACTCAGATGTTCAGTGCCCACTTCGGCGGGTTCCCAAGAGAGCTCCCCTGGTTGGCCGGACCCTCCCACCCTACTGCATCCCAAGGGACCCCTCCAGTCTCTCCCGCCTCTGCCTGGCAAGAAGCCCTCGTGGGCAGGGTGGGTGTGTCTGAAAAGACCTGCAGGCAGGTCCCTGCGAGCCCAACCCCGTGCCCCATCACAACGCAACAGCACAGCTGCCTCCCATCCCTCCGCCACAACCAGTTATCTCTCACGCCTCCAGCCTCAGGGGCTGTGCCCAGCTCTCGGAGTGGGCCTCGTAGAGCCCCTCACCTGAGCTGACACAGGGGAAGAAAACACCCCTGCTTTCTTAACACTCTCCAAAGAAATCCTCTCTTTGGTCTCTTCCACCTCAACCCTTTTACCCCCTCAAAGTGTATGCTGGCTAAGGAGCTCAAAACTCGTTTAGCTGAGGCACCTAGAGTCTTGCTTTAGAACGTACTCAAGTCCGGCTTTAGAAGGAAGCCACCAGTGCCGACTGTCGATACCTATTGTCTCAGGGCTCGGCCAGAACCAAGAGAGCAAAATGCCTACGGTGGCATCGTGTTACACACGGCCCACCTGAGCGCTGGCTTAACCAAAGAACTGTGCTGCAGCCAGAGCAGGAGGAGGGAGGGGAGGGCGGGGCACGGGGGCTAGAACCCGGGTGGAGGTGGGGCTTTAAGAGAACAAAACCCTCCTCTACCACAAGAAGCCAGTAGACAGTGACACAACTGATGCAGAAGGAGCAGCGTGAGTCGTACTCAGAGGCCGCCCAGCGCGGTGGCTACGACTTCACCACTCACCGTTGTGCAACCTTGGACAAGGCACTTTCCTCCTCTGGGTCTGCTTCTTCATCTGCAACTTGGGGCTAACGACAGTAACTCCTTCACAGGGTCGTTGGGAGAATTACACGAATTGTGTTTGCAACACGCACAGAGCATGACTGAACTACGGTCATAAGCACCATGTTTAGCTATTATTGCTGTTATTGTTGTAACTGAGACACAGGGAAGAAAATACCAGAAAAAGACAACTAAATGAGCTGAAGGAGGGCCACGGTGTTGCACAAGCCCAGGGAGCACCATCTACACAGATGGGGGCAGGTGGTGCCCCCTGGAGGTGGGCATCCCAGTGGCCCGGTAGAAGGCAGCTGCCTCTCCGGAGTGTGACAGTGAAGGAAAGGGGACCGATTCTCTTGAAAGTCTCACCGTATTTGGTGATTTAAAAAACTAGCCTTAGTACTATTTTACTAAAAACAAAAATTTGTAGAATGTTAATAAAACAAGCTCCCCAAAACAGTGCTAGTAGCAAACAACAGGAGCTGGTGAATGAGAAGAAGAAAAGCAACAAAGAAAAATCTTGGAATATGACTATATAAGAAATTTTTAATTTTTGTTTCAAACTCTTCATAAAAAACTTGTTGAAATAGCAGACATAAAAATATTAGCAACAAATATCATGAGCAAAGCATTAACATTCTTAATTTAATTGAGCACTTTCAAATACGTAAAATTTCAAATTTTTACAGAAAATGTTCAGACTCCAACCTAAACAGCAACTCGCAAAAGAGGAGCTATGAACTGTGAATTGCCACACAGTACATGTCCGACTGCACTTGCAATCAAATAAATGTAAACCGAAATCACACCCAGACGCCATTTCCACTTTCAAATTAGGAGAGTACCGTGGAAACACCGCTGGAGATGCAGAGAAAGAGGCTACCTAAGACACAGCCTGGGTTGTAAAAGTTAGTGCCACCTCTGAACGCGCTATTTGGTAACGTGTGTCAAATGTTACTACCCTTTAGCCCAGTAATTTTCACTTCTGGGGATCCATGCTAAGAAAATAACCAGAGTTGTAAATAAAGATTACTGCACAAAGACAGCCACTGCAGCCTTATCTAGACTAGGGGAAAAGGTGAAAAATTCTAAGCATTGTACACATATCTGTTTGTGTGGGCATAAACTGTCTCTGAGAGGCCAGAGAGAAACACGGGCCTTCCTAGTGGCCTCCAGCAATGGGACCTGTAGCCAGGGGGAAAGAGGAAGAGAAAGAGTTTGCCTAAAAACCTCTTTTGGGTCTTCTGAATTTTGAACCATTTTAATGTATCGCCTATTGAAAATAATTTAACAAATTTAATAAAATGCAATATATTTTTCAATCTTTCCAAAGAATTTTAACAACATAGAAAAAGTTTGTTAGAATTTTTTAAGATTTTATTTTTCCTTTTTTTCCTCCCCAAAGCCCCCCAGTACATAGTTGTGTATTTTTAGTTGTGGATCCTTCTAGTTGTGGCATGGGGAATGTTGCCTCAGCATGGCTTGATGAGCGGTGCCATGTCCGCGCCCGGATTCCAACTGGCAAAACCCTGGGCCGCTGCAGCAGAGTTGGCAAACTTAACCACTGGGCCGCCGGGCCGGCCCCTATGTTAGAATTTTAAGTTCAAAAATAAGTACACAAGACTTTATAGTAACAATGATCTCGGGGCTGGCCCCATAGCCAAGTGGTTAAGTTTGCGCGCTCTGCTTCGGCGGCCCAGTGTTTCACTGGTTCAAATCCCGGGCACGGACATGGTACTGCTTGTCGAGCCATGCTAAGGCGGCGTCCCACGTGCCACAACTAGAAGGACCCACAACTAAAAATACACCACTATGTACAGGGGGCTTTGGGAGGAAAAGGAAAAATAAAATCTTTAAAAAAAAAGAACAATCTAATGATATAAAAAATATATTAATATACAGATAAACTTAGAAAAAAGACTGAAATGAAATATATGAAATGTAAATGGTGGTCATTGCTGGGGGTGAGATTATAAGCAAATATTTCCATCTTTATATGTTTCTGTAGTTTCCAAATTTTCTCCAATGTATGTTCTACTGACATGAGTGGAAAAAATAAAGATGATTAAATTAAATTCCCTTCAAAGAGTGGGCCACCTCCCAAAGAAGGATTAGGAGTAGGTGCAAGGGATCCGTGGGGAGTCAGGAGCCTAGTCCTGTCTAAGCGGCTGTGCAGGGGACCGGCAGGAGGCCCAGAACATGACTCCAGGGCAGAGATTCCGCCTGCATGAACCCTCCGCCTTTTCTGGGCGCTTCCCTGGGGAACCAGCAGAACCCGCCTGCCAGGGCCCAGCCACTTCAAGACCACCTCTCTGAGAAGCCTGCTCTGCTCTCATTCTCGTCAGTGCTGGCCTGCAAGCACTCAGAGAGCAAGACGGACCCGAGGACTCACGTCTGTGTCCCCAGCAGGAGCCGGGCCTGGTCACCAGCATGCTGCCCCACTTCCAAGCTGCTATGTCTCCCTGCCCACCCTCTCGACTGGACGCTGCCCAAGGCAAAGGCCGAGCCTGGGTTACCGACTTCTCCAGGGCCAGACACAGAGTCGAGCATATGACAGGGCTCCAGGAAATGTCTGCTGAAAAAATGAATAAATTAAAGAATGATATTCTAGACCAGCGCTGTCCAACTGAACTTTCTGTGGTGATGGAAATGTCCTCTATTTGCTCTGTCCAATATGGTAGCCACTAGCCACATGTGTCTCCTGAGGACTTGAAATGTGGCTAGTATGACTGAGGGACTGACTTTTTGTAATTCATTGTCATTAAATTTAAAGAGCCATAAGTTCTTGCATAAGAACACTTACATCACAGGGTAGTTACAAGATTACACAAGATGATCCACTGAAAACAAAAGACGAGCAGTGTCTTGCCATACTTGACCCATGATCCCTGCAGGGTACTGAAAATGGGGGCCCAACAGCCCCACAACCCCCACCTCCCTGGCCAGCATCACAGTGTGAATGTACTTCTCTCCGTGTCTCCCTAGCTACAGCTCCGCTGTATTCCGAGTGCAAGAGCAGCCAGAGCCACCGGGAGAGCGAGAAGGGAAGGGTGTGAAGTTGAGACAGGAGGAACCCCGAAGATTTTGCAAAAGGAAAGCTCTCGGCCTATACTGCCAGAGCCAAGGAGAGGGCGTATTCCCTCCAAGAGGACAGCTCTAGCAAGCAGGAAGTGGCAACAGGTGCAAGAAAAGGGCTGGCAAAGGCAGCCCCATCCCCAGGACTGAGTAACCTTTGTCCCGCAGCAGCAGAGTCCCGCAGAGGGCTGCTCCACACACCCGGTTCCCACCGGTCCTCAGAGGCCCAGCAGGCAGCCCTTTCCCACCGACCTCACTGATCCTCACACTAGCTGTGCAAGCAGAGCTGGCTAGCGAATACTTCCATTTTATAAGCTGGTAAACTAAGGCTCAGGGAGATGGTCCAAGGTCACAAGGCCTGCTCAGGACAGCAAGCCAAGCAGTAAGGTGGTAAAGCTGCAGAGGAGGTGGGGACCCTGCAAACCCTCGCCCGCCCGCTGTCTACCCACCCTCCAGACTGTGAACTCCATGCAGGTGAGGGCTCTGTCCGTTAGCCCATCACAGTGTCCCAGGGCCCAACCCAGTGCCTGGGCCACAGCAGCCATTCAAAACATACTGATGCACGAACCAGGCAACATCCACACCCAGGTGCAGCCCTTCCTGTTTTCAAGATGCTCTCCCACACTTCATCCCGTATGCTCCTGACAGTTGGCTGGGCAGGGACCACTCTCCCCATTTTACAAATGGGAAACTGAGGCTCAGAAATAGCCACTCTGAGTTGCTGTCCTGAAAATCTGCTTGGGGAAGTCCCCAGGAAACAGCATCTTGACTGGAGAGGGACAGATTAATTCTGCTGGGGTCCTGCGTTCACTCTCTCTGGCCCACACTCCCTCTGCAGGTCAGAGAAGTGCTTGTCACAGACCCCGCTCCAAGGAGCCCACATCTCGTTGGGGAGGAAAATGTGAAGCCAGGCGTCTATAACCCCTGACTGTTCAGTGAGAGAAAAGTGACAAAGTGCAGTCAGAAGACAAAGAAGGCTGGAGGTGGCAGTTTCTCGACCGCGATGAGTGGGTAAGACTGGACCCAAAGCAGCAGAGGTCCAGAGGACCTGAGGGGAGGCCCAGGGAGCTGGCAAGGTGTAAGACAGGACAGGTCGTGGAGCCAGGCAGGCCTGCAGCCACCACCTACTGCTCTAGGACACTGGGCAGGTCATTTAGCCTCTCTGGGCCTGTTTTTTCTCATCTGTATAACGAGAGTGACAATAGAAAGAATTAAGTGACTTCATGGGATAACTACGCTCAGCAGGGCTCAACAAACAGAAGCCACTAGAGCATGCAGAGCCCACAAGGCTGGGGCAGCAGGGAGCAGGACAGCAACAGCATCCTAACTTTGGGAGGTAGAATCAAGGATGTTAGAGTCGGAAGGCAACTCCAACCCAATAAACCAGGGAGCACAGAGCCTCCTGACCAGCGCTGCAAACGCTGCACCCTCCTGCTGGACACCAGAGCCACCACAGGCTCTGTACTGAACGGACTCCAGGGCCAGGACCTGTCAGAGAGCTGTGCTGAGGCAGGCCACACCCACCTCAGCCAGGGATGACAGCTCCTAGCCTTCCCTAGACCTCAGTGAAGCCAAGATGCCAGCCAACCAGATCTGTGTCCTCCAGCGCTGGGATCAGAGCCACAGTCTCTCTGACTCCAGCCCTTATTCTTTCAATTTCACCAAAAAAAGAAAAAAAAAAACCCAGAGTAAGAGGATAGCGTATGGAGGGGTCGAGGAGAAACAACATCAGACAAAGTCTGGCCTGGGCACCTAGTCCCAGCTCTGGCACTCAGTAGGACCAATAACAGCAGCTCACTTTGTTACAGACCTACTGTGTGCTAGCCCCTGAGCTAGGCGCTTGACAGACATCTCATCTTAAGCCCCATATCAACCCTTTGAGATAGGAATGAGCTCTACTTTACAAATGAGGAAAACAGGCTCAGAGTCCAGTGAACTTGCCCAAGCTCCAACCAGTGGTATAGTCATGATCTGAACCCAGTTGTGACTCCAAAAGCCATCTGGCCACCTTTACACAAGTAACATGGCCTCTCTGAACCTTAGTCTTCCCATGTGTTCAAAGGGGGATTGAATGAATAACAATGATTTGGGAAGAGCCTTCCCCTTTACAAAGCTCAAACCACAATGGTGTCCAGAGTGGGGACAGGAGGCCAACAGAATCCCCCCTGGGCTCTGCCTAAGCCTGTCCTGAAGTGGGGATCTGGGGTGTGTACCTCAGTCTCCACCCAGCAGGGCTGCCCAGAGCTGCCATCGTCCGGCTCCTGGCTCTCAGTTCCAATACCTGGCCCAAGGTTCTTCATCTTAGAGAAATCTGGGTCAGAAGTAGTGCAACCACCAAAATCTGCTCTTTAAACCACAGATGAGATGCATTTTCCAGCACCTGGCACTCTGCCTAGAAGGGAAGGCAGGTGTGTGGCAGAGAGTGCCTAGGATGCTGGGTCACTCACTCGGGGACAGCCATCAGGCCCCTTGTCCTCCACCTGGCCCATGGTGTGGCAGCTCCAAAGGCTTGAAACCAACAAGGGTCTGTGATGGCTGAAGCCAACTCCTCCCAGAAGCGAAAGGAAAGGGAGGCCCAGAGAGGCAAGAAGACTTGCCCGTCACCTAGGAAGAGAAGGGCAGAGCTCGTGACGAAGAGCCCCAGGACGGTGTGGGGAACAGAACAGGCCTGTGTCTGCATGCGAGAACTCACTGCAGGTTTCCTGGAGTCCTACACGTGCTGAGAGCCCACCATGTGTCCAACCTTGCAGGAGAAGCAAGAACATAAAACTCGGCTCCTCCTTCACGGGACAGGCTCCTCGGGGCAGACACTGAGTTGCTGTTCATCCTCCACCTTCCTGGACACCAGTCTGAGCCAGGCCCTGTGCTGGGCACACGGGGTACGGGGATAGCGAGACTGTGCCCCCGTCCTCAAGCAACATAAGCAAATGGAAAATCACCAGTGTGGCCAGTGCTACAGCACAAGGAAGCATCAGGACTGTGGGCGCCAGAGCTCTGGCGTAACCTGGGCTACAGAGAAAGGGAGGCGGCACTTGAGCTGGCTCTTAAAGAATAAGTAGGAGTCAGTCTGGCGGAAAGGAAGGCTCTTCCAAGAGGTTCTGTTTACCAAACATTTACGTGGCAGCAATAACAATAATAATAATCATCTCAACATTTAGCATTTTACCATGTGCCAACCTCCGAATTCAAACACTTACACATGTATTAACTCACTTCATCCTCATAACAGCCTTTTGAGATCATTACTATTATTATCCCCATTTTACAGATAAGGATATTGAGGCCCAACGAGCTCAATAATTTGCCCAAGATCCCTAAGTTAGTACCCGGAGCCAGAACTGGAACCTAGTGGCCTCATTCCACGCCCACAGCCTCAATCAGCACCCCAGATGCTTCTCAGACATGTACTTTGTGCCGATCCTGGTCCGGGACACCAGGGTACAAAGATGAATATCCGAATACTAACTATTTATTTTCCAACTTGTTCCCAAAATAATTTAAGGAGGCGCAAAGATGAATAAAAAGAAGCTCCCAGTGTATAAGGACAGAAGGACAAGTAAAGAGAAAATTCCTGGCCTGAAGCCACGTAAAGAAAAGTCCGCTGCTGCTGAAGAACCAGCAGAGCAGGCGTCAGCAGGAGACCGAGTCGGGCAGGCCCTGATGCCAGAGCGCAGGGCTCGGATCTTTCCCATGGGCCGGCCGGCCGGCACTCTGCAAGCCAAGCTGTAATTTCAGGGGGGAGCTTTACAGCAGGTACCAAAGGCGAACCACGTCTCCACAGATGTGTGAGGGGCTGATAAAACACACATCTACTTAAAAGAACTCTTAAAATGAGTACTTCACCAGGGATCTTCTCCGTCAACAGATACTCAAAATAAAACTGCTCTCGTGTGGACGGGGGAAAGGCTTTCCGTACTTGTATTTAGGAAACCAATACCCCTGCTGTCAGGGATAGGAAGCAACAAAAAGGTCTTAAGCAAAGAGTCCTTAGGATTCAAGGTCTGGGATTTTTGCTCTCCACCCACCCTCAGCCCCACCTCTCTAAGCCCCTCGATCTGCTGGAGACCAACTGTCCGAAGGCCAAAGATGAGCCTACCCAGGCGAGCAGCCCCAGCGCAGAGAGATTCTCACAAAGAGCACTACGTAAGTACAAGTGACTGTTTGATCAATCATTGGCCTTGGCGTGGGATTTGGTCAGAATTAAAGCCATCTGGCGGGGGGGGGGGCGGGGGAGGAGACGAGCAGGCGGGAAAATGACCCGCCCCCTCCCCCAAAAAGCATTGTTAAAATAGAACGGGGGAAAAACAGTAAAGTCTCTCCTGTTATTTCAGCCTAAGCCACTTAATCCTTCAGCACATAAAGCAACTTATTTTATGACCTTCTCCCTTTAAAAAGTAAATCAGAAGACGCTGCTTGAATTCAGATCTCTCTGAAACGCGCTACTCGTCCCTCCCAGTGAAATATCCCATTTCATAAACCTTCCTCGAGACACTTGAAACTGCAGATCAGTAAATGCCTAGCTTTAGGCGTCTGACATTCCAGAGAATTAATATTTAAACTTATTATAGGGAAAAAGAATTGAGTTTGGTTGAAGCATGAAATATTTAATAGTGTCTCCAAATTAGAAACCCTATTTTGTTTCGCGCTGGAAATGCCAACGTTATTACCTGGGCTTTGCACTCAAATGAGATAAAATGTACAGGCCGTCTTGAGATTAAACACACAATTACGGCCGCTTTCTCCAGAGAGCAGGGGAGTGAGACAGGTTTGGGGAGTGGAAGCGATTGAGTTTCATTTTTACGATACACTTAAAATTATAACATCATTCTCTGCCTGGAGGCTTGGACCTGAGAGCGCTGAAGCTACTCAACCGCCGAAAACTGTGTCAAGAGCGGTGAATCCACGGATGCCTCTTCACAGGCAGCTGCCCCTTGGGAGGGGCCCGCTGCAGGGCAGACCCCGGAACTCCTCTGCTCGCTAGGACAAAAGTATTAAGTGGTTTGGGCTAAAAATTAAGCTCCAATTGACACAGTGGATCCTGGCAGCCTCTGCCGGCACGTGTAATTTATTTACAAGGTTGGAAAGTCGGCAAAATACATCATCAACTCTTATACAAACTTCTACTAGGTATTAAATACCCAAGCCTCAGAGAAGTAATTCATATAGTCCAGCAAAGTTCCAAAACAAACCCAATCTCCAGCCCTCCGGAGAGCTTAAAACAGCAAATGGGATCTGTGTTTTTAAAGTTGGGTTTACAATACTCCCTGGTTTCTTGCTAAAGCCTTATTTTTCCATCAAACCTGTTATTTAAAAACAAAAGCAACAACATCTAAAAGAGTAATCCGGTTGCTAAAAAGACACAAATAGGAAGAGGCTGGCCCACCCCACAACCAGGGCCATCCCATGCTTGGTCCGCCCCTCCCTTTCAGACCCGGCGTCAACATCCAAAGGCAGAGGCCTGGGGCACTGAAGACCCCTGCGATTTCAGCTTCCAAAGAAGTACAGTGCCTTGAGAATGTCCACACTCACATACATCCTCGTGAATGCATGCACCCTCATGCAACGCCACAGACACACCCAGCACTCAGACCTTCTCCTTCCACAGGGGGTCATTTGGTTCATTCATCACTTGACACGAAAGACCCATTTTCCACAGACAAACTCTCGAGTTCACTCTGATCCCTGGTGTATTCTCCCTCCAAGCCCTTCTTCATCCCACCAAGCGTTTAACAAGAAATAATTACCTAATAGCTGTCGAGCCACGGTGCCCAGGGCAGCACACATTCTACATACCAGGCTAGTGGGGATCACGAGGCGTTCTCTTCAAAGAGACGTCTTCAGAAGCAGTGGAAGGGAGGTGCAACCAGGGCCTGGGCCAGGAGTCTCCCCAAACTGCGGGCAAGGCTCAGACAGGAACTAGAACCTGCAGCAACCGGGGAGGGGGGGGTGCCTCTAAGAAGGGGTTGCTTCTAGGGGTCCCCTCCATAGCCTCAGAGAGTCCCTGCCTGGGGAGCCCACATCACAACCGGGAGCCACTGTCCCTCCCCTTTCTGCAGCAGGGTGGTGGCCAGAGTTACGCCTTAAAGGCACACGTCAGCCCAGCCCGGCCCCGTCAGCTGAGATTCAGAAAGGGCTGCTCCAGGGGGGCCGTCCAACCAGCCTGCGGACTTCCACTGCCTTCCCCCAGCTGGGGGCACACTACAGCCACAGTGACTCCTTGCTGCTGCTGGGATGTTAAAGGCTGTCCTTGAGAGCACTGTGTGCTAGGGGAAAAGTACCAGCTTTGCCGTCAGAGTTGGGTCCAATCCTAGGCCCTTCTACTTCCTACGTGCACAACCTTGGACAAATCACTTGACCTCTCCAAGCCTCAGCCCCCTATCTGTAGAACTAGAGTTCCGTTATGCTCCCATCACTCACAGGTCATTGGCATTATCAAATGCAATCACAGCTGCAAAGCACCTAGCCCAGCACACAGTAGGTGCTCAGTAAAGTTTAGCTGACCTCCCTCTTCCGGTTCCTTCTGTGTTCAGCTTCAGGAGTAAGAGTTCCAAGGGGAGGTCAAGCAACCTGGCCTGAGACCGAGGCAGCCTCTTTGCAGACCCGAGATCCTTCCCAGCCTTCCCAGCCCAGCTCACGTGGAATCTTGGAGCATCAGCACGGGAAGGGACTATGGATCATCCCATCGAACAGCTTCCCATTTTACAGATGGGGCAACGGAGACTCAGAGCCAAGGGCATGCTCCACAGGCACTGAGGCTGTTCAACGGCACATGTGTTTGCTCCAGACAGGCCCAAGTACAAGCACCAAATAAATTCAGGCCATACAGGAAATGCATTATTCAGTTCGCGGACTGAGGTCTCCTCTTCGTGCATCTGACTCAGATGCTGACTTAAAAACACAGCCCATAACGCTAACACAGCCGCCGCGACCGCCGGAAGCCTTCCAAAGGGACCAGCCTTGGAGTTTAGAGGAGGACGGGGGAAAGAAGAAAACAGATGCTTTAAGTGACTTTAAACTCTGAGCCCACTGGGTTAGGGCTGCCTTGTCTCCACCCCGACCCCTCCCAGGTCTCTGTCTTCTTTCAGTTTCTTATAAATAAGGCTTGAGCAGACCAAAGCAGCCACAAAACTGCCCCCTCCTTTTTTTTTTTTTTTTTTTTTTTTTGCTTTTCTTACTCAGTAACTCAGCGATCAGCCCGGACTTTGCTTCTAATGCTGAAAGCATTTTTTTTCATTGTAAACTATTAATTCGGGCAGTGACTGCTGATAAACAAGAAGTCCGTTTTTAAACTGCTAGAATCATTAGGACAGTGAAGGCGAGCAGCACAAATATTTCAGGAGTTTGCTCTTTCCTCCTGGCCCTGGTACTACAGCTGTGCTTTTTGCATAATGCAGTTGAATTTCTCAAAGCCCACTGGAAAGTTTGTTTCATTTCTTCTCCCCCTTGAACTGAATGTCTTTGTTTCTTTAAACACAAAAATAAACTACCCTCTCCCAAAGAAACAACACACTCTCTAAGTCCAAACTCATTGTAACTCCAATCTGTATTAGGAAAAAAATCAGCCAACCACACATTATAATTTAACTTTGAATATAATGGTATATATAAGGTGAGCTTGTGGAAATATCAGCACATCGGCTTCAAAACAGGGAATTCTTTTCAAAGAAAATTGCGAGGAGGAAGGGAAGTCATCCTCTCTAAGCAAACGCCACAGTTATCGAGGGTCGCCGGTCAACTTAGAAATAAAGTTGGCATTTATTTGTTTGTTGTTTTTTTCCCTAATCCTATCCAAAAAAGGACTGAAAACCCTATTCCAAACTTTAGTTTCTCTCCTTTTCCAGGATGCTGGCCAAACTCCACAAAATAAAACCGAAGAAAATGACAATAATTATGCAACATTCAGAACAAAGAACATAAGAATATATTTTTTTAAATGATTCATTGTGCACTTATGCCTGTAATGGGATTTTAACGCACTGTAAAAATAAGTGTGCTGGCTTACTTAGCTTCTCACGCAAATGTAACACAGGGAGATGAATAACTCAAAGATAGGGTGGGTTTTGGTTTTTTGAGAAGGAGTAGACGTGTGAAGGAAAACCACGGCTATAAAGAAACTTAAGTTTTTTCATCATAGACGGAGCAACACAGTCAACCAATATGAGTCCACGGCTAGGAGGCTGCTGGGACCTCAGCCCAGCTAAGCACGCGGCAGGTAAAGTACTCAGAAACAAGGCTGAATTAAGGCACCGTCTCATGTGATGGTCCCCTTTTGCACGCCAAGTCTCAGCAGCTTCTAGAGAGCTTGGGAGGCAGGATGGGAAGAGAAATCGGAGCCGCACAAGATTCTTAGGGAATCTTCGGGAATTATATTTCCGCTACATGTCCATAAAAGATTTGTTGGATGCATAACTCTTATGACTGTAGACGCAACATGTCCCTATCTTATTTGTATACCCACACACATAAATGTTTCTCTTTGTCTCACTGAGCCTGACATTTGGCCAGCAGGTTTTCCTCCCCCTTATTTGAAACCTCAAGCACTGAAAAAATTTGGATCTGATTATTTCCGGATCCCAGGACCAGCACTTTAAAATGGATGAAATGCAAGCAAATTGCCCACCAGAGCCGGAGGGGGTAAATGCTTTCCCAATAACTCATACCCTTCTATTAGGGCCGCACCAGCCCCTCCAAGGCCTCCCCGCAACATCACGGGGGCTTCTGATTCCGATGAAGAAACTCCACCAGGTAATACCACCAAAACCTTCACGCTCACTCTCGGCCACCACCAGCCCCTGACGCCCGTGCACACAATCCACAATGGCTTTCCTTTTTCGTTTTCATTTTTAAAGAAAAAAATATACATACTAGCTATTTATTTTTAAGTTACAAGATTGACTACCTTTTGGCATTTACAGCCATGTTTTGACGGCTGTTTCCTAAGGGCAGAGCCCACATTTGTTGTGATCACCTGCTTCCTTTTATTGCTAGGACACGTCCAGTCTCGGTGCACGGTGAAAAGGGCCCATTGAGTGGCTGGGAATTATCTGTTTTGCTGCAGGAGGAGCAACTCTGGACAAACGAAATCATCCGGTAAACTAAGAAGTTCCCTAACTATGGCATAGATACTAGTCACCAATTCCCAAAGATTCGAGACACAAGAAATACCAAAAGTAAAAATACATTAAATTCTCTGGGAACATTCGGGAGGCCGTCGTGGACGCCAGCTCTCAGCCGCCAACGCACACTGTAGAAGGTACAAATTGTGGAGCCAGAACTGAGTATTTGGAACAGAAAGCCTTGGAAACTGCCACTTACTGTCTGTAGCTTTGAGCACATCCTTAACCCGAAATGCCTTCATCTATAAAATGGAGTCACAGCAATAAGAACCACTATCTGCCCAGCACTTCACAGACCGCAGAGGTTACCCATAGGTTCCCTCGGAAAGCCCCCCCCACAGGCAGAGCTTAGCTGGCGGGAGGGCAGATGAGAGGATGTGTGGGAACACTCGCTGAAAACTGTGAAGCGCTGTGCACGGGGAACGCACGTCACGGGGCCATCGTCACAAAGCTGACCGCCTCCACAAAGCCCAGATGTTTACCTTCTCTCCTTGTCAGGGCTTCCAAAAGCAGAGTGTCGGGTGTTTAATAAGAAGAAAGAAAAATGCAGCATCTGGTAATTTGGCCTTTCCAGCTGTTTGGAATCTGGATAAACGGGACTCTGCCATAAACAGATCGTGATTCTTATTGTAAATGATGACAATGTTAGTCCATGACGTCGCACCATCCCCAGCGCCTCCTGACTCCAGATCTGGAAACACAGAGGACCCTAACCTTCATGGCCAAGCTGCTGGATTCAAGAGCGCGCTTCCTTCCTCCTTCCTCAGCGGAGGGTCTGTCCAAGGCGGAAGGCAGGTCAGCTGAAACCTGACCCGAGATCAAGCCATACTGTCTTCTCTCTGGTCACTGGGCAGCAGCGGCCACAAAAGACCTGAGCTCGGCTCCTCTCAGCTTCCCCCGGCTAGTGCCCCAGAGTTAGTGCTCTTCAAAGTCCACATTTTAAAAATCAAACCTTTCTCCCTCCTCGGCCTACCCACTTTATCTCAAGTATCACTGACCCTGGCCTGGTGCCCTGCATGAATTAACAAAAGTGACCCCTTCCACCTTTTTAGTTTATTAAGAATTCTTACAACTGTTGTTTCATTCGCCTTGGAAGGTAGGCATTACTACCTCTCATGCAAATGGAAAACTAGAAGTTGAGAACCTTAAACAAGCTTCAACAGTAATCCCCAACGTAACCAGGCGCCGGGGCGGCTCCTTCACACTCCGCCACTGATGTTCTCCCCAGTCTTTCAAAGTAAGTCTCACAGCCCATTTACAAACAAGGAAACAGAGGCTCAGAGAGTGAAATAACTTCCCCAAGGTTGCCCCACCACTCAGAGGCGGCAGGTCTTAGAATTTCCAGCAGAGTCAGTAAATATTTTTCAATTGGTATTTCTATCCGCTTCCAACAAGCCTGAGGCTTGGAGCTGGACACCCAACAAAAAAGGGTTATGTGGTCTGGGGAATATTCCGGTGGGAGCAGGGGTAGTAAGACGGTGCCGTTTCCTTGTGGCATTGTTAAGAGGGCTGCCGGAGCTTGGCTGGCAAGCTGGTTTTGTCTCAGGCCACCAGGTGGCTTGACTGTGAGGAAGATTTGCCTCGCGAGGCAGAGGCCAGGTCGGAAAGCTCCCCACGCCCAGGTCCGCGAGCAATGGGCTGGCCAGAGATGCTCACCCAGACCTTTACAGATGAGACACTTCCTCCATCCTCAGGCCTCAGTTTCCTCATCTTTCAAATGGGTCTGGTAAATCCTACCCCACCAGCCTCGCCCAGAGGCTGTGAAGAAAACTTCAGAAGCCTCTTACAGAAAGCTAAACCAGAATGACCCTCTTAGGGTACAAAGAAGAGGTTCTGCCTTCCATCCTTTTATCCCCCACCCCGGCCCTTTTCCAAATAAAATCCTGACTTAAAGATCTCATATTTTAGACATGGGGGGTGGATAAAAACAACTGCGGTTTAGGGGAATGGAAGCAGGAAGATCATACACAAAACATCCAGATGGAAGGTCTCTAACCACGGCTGGCAACAAAGGCCACATTTGGGAGAGCCATTCACTAGGTCCGCGGAGAACTCGAGCTTCAGATGACAGCTACAATTTTTTTAAATGCAAAATGTCGCAGGAGGGTATCTGTTTAAGGGAGGATTGTGTATGGAGGGGGCAAGCCAGGGAGCTCAGGGCAGCAAATATTACTTGCGTCCTGCTGCGCAGCACCCCTCTCTCCCTAGCAGGAGAGAGCCTCAATGTGCGTCCCAGCAATAATGCTCTAAAGGCAGTGTTTTTCCTATATCTATCCTTTGAAAAACTGATCGCTATCTCTTGGAAAAGAGACTGACATTTAAAACAACCAGACGAAAAATAGTTCTCTCCTATGAAGTCAGGGGTTTTCACTAAAAAGAAAAAAAAGCTATTTATGTTTATTTCATTTTACCAGCCCCTGAATTGGAAAGTTGGGTATTTTTTTTACCCAGAAGGAGCTTTCCTCTCTAAAAGCAGGCCACTCTACCTTTTCTAACTTTCTGGGGCTGATGCCTATAGAGCCATAAAACACAAACTGTTCTGTCTTCCTTGAGGATCATCCAGAAATTGAGCCAAAAGGTCCCAAATGCCAATATAATCAAACCCCAAAGACTTGGTTTCTCCCAGGAAAAGAAAGGGGGGGGGACCAGCACCTTAACAATTTCCCCAATTTCTGGTTAATTATCTGTCAGCATGAAACTTATAAATAATGGCTCAATAATAATTAACCATGATGAGAAGAACACGTTCATGAGAATCCAGGCATCATTGCTGACTTTGACCCATTAACCACAGGAGGCCTGCACCTCATCCCCACCAGCCCCGCGGGCAGAGGAAGGGGACTGCAAAGAAACTTTTGACCAAAGACGATGCTTCTGAAGCATTAAGTGTAGGAAAGCCATTTTTTTAAGTCAGGACTTGACTCAGGCTAGATTACAGATTCATAAAATTTTCCATCAGGAATCCAGAAATCATCAGCTATAATTAATTCCATACTTGACAGATGAGGAAACTGAGGTTCCAAGAGGGGAGGGGTGTCGCTCGCTGAAGGCCTCTGGTTTTTATTTAGGGATGGTGGAATACTCCAAAATAGGATGCCTCAGCGGGCTCAAAGACAGGGATACTTGAGTTGCTACTCACCCAAATTTATAATGAGATTTTGACAAGTTGCACACACTTTTATCAGAAACAGAAGCAAAACTATGTAATCTGAGCTTTCTATACACACATTTCCCCAAAATGGGTTTATTGAGTTTAAATTAGATGCTTCCTAAACTGGCATCATTTCCGAACGACAAGCGAGTCCCAAACAAGTTGAGAGAAAGTGATGAACTCCGGAGAAAATTCCATCAAGTTCTCCGGAGACTCCCACCAAAGGCGTGCAGCGGGGACGCCAGGCAGCCCGAACTCTCCACACCCGCGGCCAGGCACGCTGGCGGGGCCGGACTTACCCTTCCCGGCGGCGGCGGCCTTGGACGGACCATAGTCTCGCGGGCTCCGGGGCCGGAGAAGGTCGTGGGCGCGCGGCGGCGGCGCGGGCGGCCGGGGCAGCAGGTCGCGCGGGCCCCCGTCCCCGCAGCCGCCGCTGCTCACGGTGACCCTGAAGGCCATGTGCGCGCCAAGGCCCGCGGGCCCGCGGCCGGGGCCCGGAGCGCCGGGGGCCTCCTTCGGCCTCTTGTCCGAGTGCGCCTCGGCCACCTCGCAGTGCATGGCGCCGGGCGGGGCGCGCTGCTGGGGTCGCGCCGGGCTCCTGGGGAGGGGAGACAGCACAGGCGCGTTAGAATGAGGGGAGCGGCCCCCTTCGGGTCCCAGAGCCGAGGTTTGGGCAGGTCACCGCCCCTCAGTGTATTTCTCCTCTCTAAAATGGGTTAGCGCCACCACACTTACCCTAACCCGACAAACCCGCCGGATCCCGTGTAAAAGTCCCTTCTTGGGCGCACGAGTGGCTCGTACTTCCTCCCGTGGCGTGTTGAGGGCCCCGGCCACCGCCGCCGCAGCGCATTCCGCGAAGCCCCTGCACCCTCCCGCCCAAATCCGCCTCCACCGAGACCAGCCCTCTTTGGACGAATGGGGAAACTGAGGCCTGGAGAGGGGAGAGAGCCTGTGGGGCGTCATCCAGTGACACCGCGAGCGTGTGGCAACGAGGATTCCCAAGGCAGGGCTCTGGCAAAGCCGGGAAGACTGCAACGGGTGGGTCACCGGCTGTGCGCGGGGATGGCGGACTGCGCACTCACGGGTCGTGGGCGCAGACCCTCCAAGACTCACCCACGACCACCGAAACGGCCAAAATGGGAGTCCACGGATGGACGCTCACTCCCGCGACGCGAACCCATCACACGCACACCGAGTCACGCACACTCGCGAGCGCAGCAGAGAAAATGAGCCCATCGCGCGCACAAACCCGCACAAGGTCAGTAACGCCCGTGCACGCCCGCTCTCACGCACACCACACTCCCCTACAAGTGCACACTCGGGGACACGACGTGCCACACATACCACACTCTCATTCACCCGCTCAGACCCTCAGCAACACCATCAGTCGCACTGTCTCATACTCCACACGCGCGCGCCGCGTTCCCATCCCCAGAGCCTCGGCCCTTCCATCACCCCTCCTGGGTCGAGGGCCCGGGGCCCCCAGGCTCTCGTTTCCCCTCGGCGCTCCCCGCGCCATCCCAAAGCTCCCCGGGTTCGAGCGTCGCTGGGACGCCAGTCTCAGCTCTCGGCCCGGCGCCCGGGCGGGCCGCGCGCCCTCTCACCTCGCCGCGGCCGCCGCAGCTCCGGGG